>NW_015386108.1:84775-185930 GCF_001527695.2 Protobothrops mucrosquamatus | reverse complement strand
CAGAGGAATAACCCCTGTCCCGGGCCCTCCAGAGATCATTGACCAACGTGACCAATGCCGTTTCCGTGCTGTGTCCCGGCCTGAAGCCCGACTGGTATGGGTCTAGATAGTCTGTTTCATCCAGGTGCCGAGGGAATTGCTGTGCAACCACACTCTCAACAACCTTCGCCGCAAAGCGAAGGTTGGAGACCGGGCGATAGTTGGCCAACTCGTCTGGGTCCAGGGAAGGCTTCTTGAGGAGGGGCCTCACCACGGCCTCCTTTAGGGCCGCCAGGAAGACACCCTCCTGCAAAGAAGCATTAATAATTCCCTGGAGCCAGGCTCGTGTCCCCTCCCGAGCTGCCAGTACCAGCCAGGAGGGACACAGATCTAATAAACATGTGGTTGCATTCAGCCTCCCCAAGACCCTGTCCACATGATGGATTGTTCTGTATAACAATGATGCTCCTAGTCAAACACATTTTGTTCTGTTCAGAACTTTTGAAGGAACCACAGAGCCAGTTGTAGGCATGGACGTTCTTAGCTTTACTTTGCAGGAATAGGAAGATTGGGGATAGCTGAGAGGTGGGTGAATTTGGTGCCAAAATATTTTTTCTGTCATTAGACATCACACACCTTGTGTGACCACTGGTAATTTGTCTCAGGCAAAAAAAAAAGCCTCTCATTGACTCTATACGTGGACTACTCCATATGTGGTATTTTCAAAATGACAGGTTCCAAAGTAAGTTAAGAATGTCTGGATAATATATAAATAAGAAACAATAAAAGCAAAGTAGTTGACTGCTTTTCATCTGAAGTATGCAATGAATACACAACTAGGAAGAATTTAATTTGGTACAGGAGGAATGCCTAGAAATATACAGTGTTATGCATGTTGGCCAATTTGGTAATTTGAATGACAATATAATGGTGAAAAATGGGGTAAGTAGTACAGCATAAATATTCAGAGAGTAATGTATGCTCCAGAATTAATATTTCACCAAATGTGCAACCAATTCAGGCACATAATTATATTTTTTTTTAAAAAAAATCTGATGGAACAGACCAAGTGTAGGCCTTCCTTGTGTGCTCTAATAGATGCTTATCAGAGCTACATATATTGACTCTAAATATGGAGGATCCATTTATCTATAAATGTTAGTCAATTAATTATTTTTTAACAAAACTTTTGACTAGTTTTGAGGGGGGGAAATCCTGTTGAGAAACAGTGGAAGCCAAATGGAGTAGTTAATTAGTTGGAGAGCTAGATGTTGTATTCGGTGTGTGATATCAAGCAAGGAATAAAGAACATTTGTTGATACATCTGTGGCAGCAAAATATCTTAGGACAACCTAAGGGAGGGAGGGATTGTTTCTGTCTACTTTTCTCTCTCTTTACTTCCACTTAGTTTATCATGCCAGACAAATCTTATTACATTCTTTGAAAAAGTGACAAAATTAGTGGATGAGAGAAATGCTGTGGATATAATTTACTTGGACTTCAGTAAGGCATTTGATAAATTAGACCACAATCTACTACTTCATAAGATAGAAAAATGTGGGTTAGACAGCATCACCACCAGATGGATTCGTAACTGGCTGACCAACCACACTCAATGTGTAGTCCTCAGTGGAACTGCATCTACATGGATGCAGTGTGGTACCCAGGGCTCAGTACTTTTCAACATCTTCATTAATTATTTGGGTGAGGGAATAGATGGGAAACTCATCAAATTTTCAGATAACACCAAGCTGGCAGGAATAGTGAACACTCCAGAATATAGGCTTAAGATACAAAAGGATATTGACAGACTTGAACACTGGGCGCTTCCAACAAAATAAAATCCAATAGTGAAAAAAGTAAGGTTCTACATGTAGGCAAGAAAAACTAAATGCACAGGTATAGCGTAGGTGGTACCTGGCTCAATAGTACTAACTGTGAGAGGGATCTTGGAGTCTCAGCAGACAATCACTTAAATATGATCCAGCAGTGTGCTGTAGCTGCCAAAAAAGCCAACACAGTGGTAGGCTGCATTAACAGAGGGATAGAATCAAGATTATGTAAAGTATTAATATCACTTTATAATGCCTTGGTCAGACCACACTTGAAATACTGCATCCAGTTTTGGTCGCCATGATGTAAAAAAGATGTTGAGACTCTATAAAAAGTACCAAGAAGAGCAACACAGATGATTAGGGGACTGGAGGCTAAAACATATAAAGAACGGTTGCTGGAATTGGATATGTCTAGTTTAATGAAGAGAAGGACTAGGGGTGACATGATAGCAGTGTTCCAATATCTAACAGATTGCCACAAGGAAGAGGGAGTCAAGCTATTCTCCAAAGCATCTGAGGGCAGGACAAGAAGCAATGGATGGAAACTAATCAAGAAAAGAAGCAACCCAGAACTAAGGAGAAATTTCCTGATAGTTAAAACAATTAATCAGTAGAACAACAAGTTGTGAATGCTCCAATACGGGAAGTTTTTAAGAAGAGATTGGACAACCATTTGTCTTAAGTGGTATAAGTTCTCCTGCCTGAGCAGGGGGTTGGACTAGAAGACTTCCAAGGTCCCTTCCAACTCTATCATTCTATTCTATTCTATTCTATTCTATTCTATTCTATTCTATTCTATTCTATATCCTATCCTACCTTACCTTATCTTACCTTACCCTACCTTACCCTACCCTACCCTACCCTACCCTATCCTATCCTATCCTATCCTATCCTATCCTATCCATTATATTGGAGGTCATGAGTCAGTATGTGTCTCTTGTTGCCCTGTAAGTATGGGGAAGAAAACTCTCCTCATGTGGGCCTTATGAAATCAATGAGAGAGGCCAAATTCTAGTCTGTCCTCAATGATAGGGGAGAGTTTCAAAACAACAACAGCTTGCAGGCATGCTAACTGAGATATCTAGAACTCCAGTTCTCAGGGATCTCTACCTTGAAACATCTTCACTCTGAGAAAGCCCAGAGTAAGCATGCTTACATGTGCTGCAGCAACCATATCTGTCAGTGCAGATGACAGGAAGTGGAGGAAAGGTTAGTGTGTGATCATATGCAGACATGGAGACAAAATAGCTTGCCATCTCTAAAAACCTAGATCCAGCCATATCTGGGAGGACCTTGCTGTTTTCTCATGTGCTTCTACTTATTTATGGACAGCCTAATGAAAGGAATAATTATGATTAAATATTATCTTCATAAAGGGAGAAAGATGGATCCAATCTTTCTCCAATTCAATCAATCTGAAAGCAGTTCAACGGATCTAAATCTAATGTAGATTTACATCTATAGTAGATCATAAAGAAATTTACTTGTAAGCACTTTGGAAAAAAGGCTATAACTACTAATAATCAACATAGGATTGAAAAGTCCAGATCTTGCCAGATTAAACTTATATCCTATTTTGATTGGGTAACTTCTTTGGTAGATGATGAGAATGCTACAATATCTTGATTTTTAGCAAAGCATTTGACAAAATACCGCATCACACTTAACTAATCAAGCTCTTTAAAAGTGGCCTCAGTTATAGTACAATGAAATGGATGCATAATTGGCTAAAAAACTGTACTCAAAAGTACTTATCTGTCTCTTTTCATCAAACTGAAGAGAGACACTTAGTGAACTACCATGAGCTTCCATCCTGGCCTCTGTACTCTTCAACTTTTGTATTCATGATTTTGATGAGAAAGTGGATGAAAATTTTATTGTGTTTGCAGATGACACAAGATTTGGTGGATAGTTAATACTATAAGAGACAGACATAACATTCAAAATAAACTTGATGAGTTAGAGAAATGGGATGAAAGTAATATCACAGAGAAAGTAATATCACAGAGAAATGCAAGTTACATGTTTAGAAAATATTAATCAAGCATTTGGTATAAAGTATTTGGAGAAAGTAGTTGTGACAAAGCATTTGGAACTGATGGCAAACTGCATATGAATCAGAGGTGTAACGGGGCAACCAAAAATGCAAATGCAGACTTAGGTTGCATTAACAGAAGTATTATTTCAAATTTACAGGAGGCAATAGTTTCATTTTATTCTACATTAATCAGAGCACAACTTAATTACTTGTGTTCATTTTGGCTACCACACTAAGAATGCTCCATTTTTATCCTCTCTTGTCCTAGGAGTCTTTTTTATACTTTTTATTAATATTAATATTAATATTTTTATATCTGTTACTTTTATATTTATGCTTTTTCTGATTGTTGTGCATCACTCAGAATTGATTTGGATGAGATGAACAGCTATACAAATTTGATTAACAAATAAAATTAAAATGGAGATAATTTGGGGTAAGTTCAGAGGAGAACCAGAAGAATAATTAGACGACTAAAAAAGTTTTATGAAGAGAAGTTTAAGGAATTATGGTTGTTTAATCTTGGTAAGAGAAGATGATGGTGCTGCTTGGGACAGAGAAGGGTATGATACCATTCTTCAAATCCCTGAAAGGAAATCCCTGAAATAGAAGAAGATCCAGACTCCAGATCCTGGAGTACAGGTCACAGAGTAATAGCTTTAAGTTGTAGGAATTCCAAATGCATATTAGAAAGATTTTGTGAAAGTACAAATGGTTTGACAGGAACCAATTATGCAGAGAGATGGTGGACTCCCCTGTGCTTGGTATGCTTAAGTGGAGGCCAGACAGCCATCTGTCGGAGATTATTTAATTTGGATTCCTGCACTGAGTAGGGGATTGGATTTGATGACCTAAATTAATCTTTCCAACTGTATGATTCAATGTTCCTCTGAACACAGCTTGAAATTATGTGCTTCTGAAGAGTCACAGAAGAAAAATACCTGGCTCATTTAGTTCTTATCACACACAAAGCTTACCAAACACAGGCAGGATGTGGGCGGCAGATGATGCAAAGAATGAGTTATCCAAGGTGTCAGAGCTTATTCTCTAGATATATTTTTTTTCATCATAAGATGCCTGAAAAATATGTGGGAACTCAAATTACATATTTCTATGGAATGGACAGTGATCATCTTTTGAATATCAGAAGTCATATACTCCTGAAATAATGACACATTATAGATTTTACAAGATGCCTCGATGAAGGGGAGAAATGCTCTTTCCCTAGCCAAAACAGCATCTGTTTTCAGCACAAAGTCTTTCATCACTTGTTAAAAAATATTCCCTCCCCCCCCCCGAAGTGTTATTTTAAAATAAATGGGAATGTTCAATAAACAGGCTGAATAGTTAAGCTCAGATTCGGGTTGCAATAACTTGCATTGTGTTCTGTGTTTTTCCTATTTTCTGAAAGGCATCAATTGTAAGGTTACACATTGTACCTTGTGTCATCAACACATCTGTCAGATAAAATGGGATTCTACATTTTTTTATTGTTAGCAAATGAAAAGGTGGTTATGGAAAACTATTTACAAAAAAGATGCTAGGTCAAATGCTATGTCCACACAGAAAACTATTTTTCTATTTTGCTCTGATTCTTAAGTAAATAGACCAAGTCCAAGTGCTTTTTACATATCCCTAGGCTTAGAGATAAAGTGAAATGCGAAATTGTTCCTAGATATAGATAACACTCATTATCTATAAGTGAAGAGCAATTGTTAAGTAATTTTAATGGATACTTTCAGTCTGGAATCAGTAAGATTTAGCCTCAGAACATATTTTAAATAACATTTAATATACTTTGGAATTCATATGTACCAAATAATAGTATTTATGAGCATGTGCATAATGTCCTTTTTCTATCCAACATCAAAGGCAAATGGCAAAATCAAAGGCAGGATAGAGATATTATAGGCAGCACTAGTTTTTCTTAATTGAAAGCAAACAGCTAGAGCTCTGGAGACATCACAAAGATTCCAGATGCCAAGTTTCAATTATTCAGTGTAAACTTTTATTTGGGGGAGACCCGCTCCTTAAAAACATGCTGCATTATTAAACATGCTACAACACTGGTGTTAAATATCCAGTTTCCTATTTTTTTCTCTGGACCTTTGATCTCTCTTTTTGACTCAATAAAATTCTCTGGGATATGAGTCTACAACTACTTTTTCTCAACCTATATTTTTGAGACGTCCGAAGCCACATCTGGAAATTTATTCTCAAGTTTGGACAAGGATTCCTCTCCAATCTATATATGGTATATTGATGATTCCAGGTGTACCTATTGCAATGATCAAGAATGTCAAAAAAGGGAGTGTAACCAAAATGTCAAATCCGTACCTTTTTTATATTTGTGTAATGCATGTTCAAAACAGGCAACACTAACTGATGTTGTGGAAGCCAACGAATGATCTATTTCCATGCCATTCCCTCTTTCTTGAGTAAATAACTTCTGAACAGAATTAGAACAACTAAAATTGGATTGAAAAAAATGTTGGGGAATGTTTCTTTTTCTTTCTTTCTTTCTTTCTTTCTTTCTGTCTTCTTTCTTTCTTTCTGTCTTTCTTTTTCTAGGGATGTTGAAAAAATATATTTACTCGGTATGTTTCCATTTTCCAGATTAATATATGGATTCCAGATTAATATGCAGATTGAAAGACATACTTCATTGTGCATTTCAATTAATTTTGTGATGCAGTTCTTGTCACACCAAGAAATTACAGATGCATGCCTATTATGGAAAGTTGTAAATAAAATGTGTACATGATATATACAAAATCAGTATATTATGAACAACTATACATGAAAACAAATGCATTGTTCCAAAACAGCAAAATGATGCAAAAATGGGATGGATAACATCTTATTAAATATGTATAAGACTAATACAAAATAAATGTGGAGTCATACATATTTATGATTTCTGGACATTTATCAGTTCCTCAACTTCCTTATCATATCCCCTCCTCTGCATAAAGTCTTAGAATCTCAGTCTTTAGCTATTTACTATCTAGTCATGAGAATGTTAATAGGCAACATCTGTCTTTTTCTACTTTTCCTATTGTTGACTAACAAAGTTGCTTTTTCAGCTCTAAGATGCCCTTTAATAATCATTTACTTCTCTTTGGAAACAAAAAAGAAGGCATCTGACATTCACACAGATCAACTTTTGCTGCTGATTCCTATTGTAGAATAGGGACTGCATGACTGGCATTGAATTCATATAAAATAACAGTAGTTGTCCCAGAGTGGATGAGAGACAGACTTAAATGAGCCATCTGCACATAACATAACAGATACAGAATAATTCCCAGGACCCAAAGCATATCGGAATTAGTTTGAAGTTCATTTTTATAACAAACATTCCCTGAATTATACTTGGCTATTAAGTGTATACTGTATATAGAAAGTGATAAGGCAGAGTGAAAACCTATTTTGAAAAACATGCAAGAAAAGTGAAAACAATGCATAGAAAGCATCTAAAGAAATACAAGTTGTGCCCGCTTACAGATTACTTTTTTCAGGATTAAGCAGTACAAATAAAAGAAACTATTTAGGAGGCTTTCAAATGTAACACTGTTTTTGTCGGGGGAAAAAACGCATAATCGTTAAATCAGATGTTTTCAGGCCTGCTAATGCTAGATGTGAGGTGTGTTAGGAAGATATAAATCTTTCAACTTCTGTGCTGTAATACAGAGGTTACCAACTTTTCTCAGTTGACAGACCGGAGGAAAAGAGAGGGGGAAGCACTTTAAATGGGCACATGCGCACATGCGCATGCATGGGCATACAGCGCCATGAGCACGTGTGACACAAACGCAGCAGTGCTAGCACCCACATGATACTCTCTAGCCCTGCCCCATTCTTGTGCAGTGCAGCGCCGTTTTCATGCCCCAAGCGTGTTTTCGCACCCTGCAGCTTGGTGGCATTCCGTTTTCATGCCCTATGGTGCAGCGGCTTCCCGTTTTTGCACCCCGTGGCATAGTGGTGCCATTTTTGCACCCCATGGCATGGCACCCCATTTTATGCCCTGTGGCTACGGCACTAGCACAAGTGGGGTGTATGCACTGGGCAGCCTATCCCGCAGCCCAGTGGCCACTACCGGGCCACGGCCCACAGGTGGGGGACCCCTGCTTTAATACATTAACTATGCTAACATTTAAGGATGCAAAAACTGTCTCTGTGTGTTTTTGTGTATGAGAGGTTGATGGTTCAGATTTTTTTCTCACTTAGGCTAAAGTGCTATGGTCCTGGAAGACAATCAAAAGTTTGTAGGATAGATCTCACTTTCTTTAGAGATGGGATCTAAAATTGCATTATCACTTCCAGTTCCCAGAGAACTTTGTGTGGCTATTTTGCCTATTTTGACTGACATGAAAAACTCACTTTTATAATACCTGATATGTGTGACGATGTACCTATCTTAAAGAACAGATTCCAAGGATAGTTAAACTAATTTCCTGTAGATGATCACCTTGCTGGCAAGTGTCTTTTTACCAATGTGTAGTAGAATTAAGGACAATTTAATGCTGAATGTCTATGGAAATTCTCAATCATCCAGGTTATGGCTGTCCCAAAGGTGCTTTTTCCAAAAGGCAACAGGACTCTTCAGATTGAAGAAGTTTCTTGGATAAGAAGCAAAATGTTTCAAAGGAAAGAACCAATTGTCTTTTGGAAAAAGCACCTTTGGGACAATTTAATGCTGTTCCAAGAATAACTCTTTCAGAGTAACGGTGTTACTATTAATTGTTTTATTTCTGGTTTTATCATTTCACTGCTCTTATTTTTTTTCCTAGTCATTCTACTTATTTTAATGTCTTTATATATGTAGTGTTTATTTGCCACCAGGAGCACTGAATTGTGGATAGTCCATTTGCTGCAGAAAAGTGTAGGTATTGATTTGAGATTTCAAGCGCACTCCCTTACATTTCAATGTATTTCACTAAAGCAAATTCATAATACATTGAGACATTATGTGTAATTCTTTCAGTTTAGAAAGTTATGATGAACATTATATGATTAGCTTGCAGAGTAATAAGCATATGAAGAATCAACATTTTATTAAATTAGCATTTGTCATTTTTTGTCTGTGCAGCTTACTCTATTTCAAATCACTACTATATCACATGTATATGTATGTATCTACTCATCTGTGCATATTCTCACAAAGTTTTTTGCTTATAGGTGAAAACTGCATATAAAGAGTGAGGAGTGTAAGATTAAATAAAGATGACAAAACCTAACCCATTATGCCACGAAAACATAGTTGCTGTATCCTAAAAAAGAAATTTTAAAAAATGACATTTTATAAACAACATATTGTTATAGTTTTCTTTTCAGAAATGTCTCGTAGCTTGAAGACCAGGTAAGGAATGATCCAGCCAAAATTATGTAATATAAATGTCATGCAAATTTTACATTTTAGAGACAATGCATTTTCTAGCCTTTTAGTTTTTTTTATTTATTTTAGAAACTAGTGTTCTTTTTAGAAAACTGTTTCAATTTTACAAACACTTGAAGAATAATGCAACTTGTTTCATGGGGCTTAAAAGAGAACCACTACATGTAGAGGTTAATATCTTAAAATAGCCTCAGGCAGACTTTTCAAGTGTTAACTGTGTGTGTGCTTGCATGACATTAATTAAAATGCCAACTATTATAGGAAGCCCAATCTGTCCTGCAGTTTCATTTCACACGTGGACATGCCATGTTTTATACTGTATTGCTTTGTTCTTGAATTTCTAGATTGAGGTAAATCTATTGTAAGGCTGATGAAAGAGTTGATGTGGGATTTCAGGTTAAGTTCACCGACTGCATTTGCAACCTGAGAGTGACACTGATAAATATGTCCTCAACTCTGAAATCTTACCTACAATATGACTCTGTAAGCTCCCATAGGACACTGATGCTCTCCATTTCTATACAATAGATTCTTCAGTATCTAATTTTCAATATCATAAGGGCAAAGAACATTTCAGTTTCTAGTAATAGCTAATGGTAATTCTAATCATCCTTGATTACTGGTATTACCCATGTTGGGAACTGGAGTCTAATACTACATAGATACCCAGATGTTCTCTCTCTGGTAAAGCAAATAAAGACCTTTCATGTGAAGAATATCAGTTCACGTGGGCCAAGATTTATTCTTCCTTGTGTAATCAGTACTTTTCCCATCACCCATTTAATCCTTTTAACTGAGGATTGAACTTGAGATGTTCAGCTTGCAAACAATATGTTCTTTCATCGAATATGACCCAGCAATCAAGGCAAATACTTATATTACTTTAATCTGTTAACTCCCCCCCCCCCGCCAAAGAAGGCAGTCAGTCAGTTTTGATGATTGGGTGACATATGGATAAATACACAGAAACGTAGGCACACACACACACAAATCTTGACATTAATGAACTAGGCAAGATTTGATTTTTTTTAATATGGGATGAGATTATATTTCAAGTGAACCCTTAGATACCATGTTTTTCTAGTAAAAATGGTGGAATATCCATGAATCTTCCTTAGCAGTTTTTTTACTAAAATAAGGAGACTCTATTTGTGAGTAGGTGGGAGACAGAGTTTTCAGGCCACAAAAAGGACCTGAGAAGTGCACATATGTCCTATAGTGTGAGGATCCTGTAGTGTGCTTGTAAAAGCAACAATTGAGGCTTTACTTTTATTCTATTTTGAAATAATTCTCCATAGCTTTTCTGAGGGGAGTATTGAGCTGCAGTATGATTTTGGTAGTGCAGTGGTTAGAAAGCAGTATTGCAGGCTAACTCTGCCCACAGCCAGGAGTTTGATCCTGAAAGGGCTCAAGGTTGATTCAGCCTTCCATCTTTCTGAAGTTGGTAAAATGAGGACCTAGATTGTTGAGGGCAATATGCTGTCTCTGTAAACTGCTCAGAGTAACAGTACATAAGTCTAAGTGCTATTGCTAGTAAGGAACAAACTTGTTATACTCAACCACCCTGCCACATTCTTATGGACCTCAGAAGGGAATGGGGAAATTAAAGGCAATGAAGAAATGTCTTCTTTGGATGGAGGACATACTCAGAATTTGCAGATGAATTATTCTAGAACTACAGACAGACAGGGCATAAGACTTTGCAACTTGAAACCCACAAATACATTCTCTTAATGTCCAAAGGTTGTGCAAAACTTTCAGGAGACTGCTTCTGAACTCATGGGAGCCTATACAAAACATTTCTACTCACTTCCTTAATGCAACTACAACAGCAAAATTAAGTGGGTTTGCATGCCCTAACACACGGAAACAACTGAGAGCAGCTTCCAGAAGAGCAATCCAAGCTTGGAAAAAAGAGGTGGGTGTTTTTTGAATAGGATGTTTTTTGAATAGTCTCTGTCTTCCACTTTCCAAATTGCTATTGTAATCATAAAGAACAATGTGAAATAAATAGCCTTAAAATTAGCTTGTCAGCAAAACAATGCTATTAGGGGGAATAGCCAAAAACACATAGTTTTTATTTCTAGCATTTTTAAAAAAATGTGAGTTGTGTTTTTATTATTTTCATTCTCTGTAATGTTGTTGAAAGTGTAGTGCAGTATTGCAAACTGGCGTTTTGCTAGCTTGAGTTGAAGTCCACACATTTAAAGTTGCCAACTTTGAAAAACACTACTGTAAACTGTTTCAGTATACAAAGGTGAGGCCTCTTAATATCACCTGCAAAGCATTTCACTCCCTCTGAGCTTCTGACTGGTTACTGGCTGTTCTTTTTTATTGACCTTTAGTACTAAAATAAATTCTTTTCCTCTCTGCAAAACAAGAAAGCACCAGAAGCCAGAGCATCGTAATATTGGAGGTGGAACCAACAGCACAGTTCTACTTTTCTTCCTGGCTGCACGGAATACTTCTAAAGAAATCTTTTACAGTGGGATACTACAGCAGATATCTGAAACTTAAATAGTTATGCAACACTGGATTCACAAGTTTTTTAAGTTGGGGTGGCATCATGCTTTAAAGCTATTGATTCCATATTGCTTACCTTCTGAGATTATGTGGGATTTGTAAGAAGCTCTTGGTACATACAAGATAGTTTAACTTTGGAGAGTAGATGGAACTCTCTCAGTGACTGTAATCTCTTACAGAGGGTGGATGGATTGATGAATGAAAGGACAAATTATATTATTGTTATTTTTTTTTTTGCATTATTCCGTTCAGCTACCAGAGATTAATACATGCTTTTAAGCAACGTTCCAAAAAGATTAGCTATTGTATATGTGAAAAACAGCCAGCTACTTTGTCATCAGAATTAGTTTCTAATCTCCAGATTTCATATGCACGATAATTTACTTTGTTTTGCCCATTAGAAGTATCACAAAATTTTTAATATAATAACTTTTCTATTCAGTTATCTATATAAAATACTGTATCATTTTAATTTGGAGAAATTCTTTTATACCCTTGAAAAACAATGAAGACACAAAATCATTATTTAGTGATACTTTAACAAATGCTATTCACTTGCATATCAATGTTTTGTGAGATGCATACAATTCTCTGCAATCATTAGTGCTTTATTCATTTATAAGATCTGAGCAAATTTTATCCAGGTCAAACAAACTCATGGGAACAGGGAGAAATCTTTAATGTTATTATTAGCTATCTAGTCTCTTATTTTCTTATGAAACTGTGATTTTGCATGACATTAGTTAGGTATCCTAAAATGATTTACTTCATGGAAAATAGAAGTTAATCCTATATAATGGCTCAAACACCAACAGTCAAATCCACTGTCCAGAGTCATATGCTTTTCTTTTATATACCTGTTCCTTTGCAGAAAAAAAAACTATTTGTATATCTATTTGAAATTTGGCAAGTTATTCCCCACCATCGACATTTCTATAATTCCATGAAATTCTTCATAATGTTTTTTTATGTCTATAAATGTCCCATCCTGCTGAAAAAGTTGCAGTCATTTCTTTTTCCAATATGGGACAATGAAGCATTTTTTCTTTACAGACAACCAAACCAAGTTGGAACAGGCTTTCTTTGGAATGATCCAATTAGATCAGGGCAGTTTTGGGATTGTAAAATGGACTCTCAAACTACACTAAAGTGGTATTGACACTGCTAGCAAAAGCATCAGAAGACTGAATGACTAGCTCGCCACCAAATCTTTCAAATCTTATTGCTTGTCAATTTTCTACATAGAATATCTGTCTTTAAACAAAGTATTAAATGCCCAAAGCCATTAAGTTATGCACCATCATGAACCTAATTGGAAGATAAAACAGTAAATGTATCCAGGACAATTTTTTAAATAGTGGATAAAATCAATCCTGATATTTTTAAACTGTTGTTATAGGTCTCCTTCACTAGGTTTACACAACATTTGACTAATCTAAAATAGGTAGATTGAAACTGATAGTTTTTAATTCAGAAAGTTGTAAGAAACTCAACTCTTGACTTAGCATGTTTCTTAGGTTTTAGCCATCTTAAAGTCTCATTATTTGGCTTGCACATATTGTATAAACCAGTAATTTTGTTTTGTAACCTGGGTGTAAAAGCATGTTATAAAAGACTTGGGAAGGATATATATAGGACGTAATCTTACATATACCTCCAATCATCCATTATCTTATGAAAAGTAGAACTAGCAGGAGTTCAAAGGGAAGGAACCAACTGAAAATTGCTCATAGAAGCACTAGGAAGATACCATTTGCAACTTGAAAAATGATTTGGTTAAGAGCTCGTTGTAAAATGTTCATTTGGAATAAGCCATAGCTTTCTTGAATGGTGTTCTGCTTAATAATGGTTATGCTTTCTGAACAGAATGAAACCAGCTCATGTTTCAAAGATGAGACAGAGAATTTCTTTCTAGTTATTGAGTGAAAAATCACAGTACTCCTGACAAGACATCAATTTCCGGAATGCAAAGGAAAAGGTGAAACCTTGTCAAAAATCACTAGAATGAAGCAGGTTCAATCCTGATGGCATTGATGAACATCAGATTTACTTTCTTTTGTTCATGTAAATGAGTGCCATATATACTGCAACACAGATACAAGGTCTACTGTTTGGACTCTCCATTTTATTATTGATAAGATAGTGTGTGTATGTGTGTTGCTTAGGCTCATGATATAGAAAAACATAACTAGAAAACAATTAGATTAGACAGAAAAAGCCTATTTAGTCTATCATCATACTGTATTTCTCATCAAGTACATGATTCTGGATAGAAGAAAATAAGAATAACAGCTGTTACTCTTAGCAACTGAAATTCAGAGGCATTCTTTGTGCTAGAAATAAGATTTAGCCTTATGCTCTATAAAGGAATTCAGTTTGGAGGACATCCCATTATCTTGCATATGCAAAGAATTAGTTTCATTTAACTGCTGTGAAGTTACCCCTGTTCCACTTGGATGACATCCTGCTTGCAGGGCCTTTTCTTCCTATCTTTTTCATAGATCTCTGTGTGTCTTCTTAATATTTAAACAATATCTTCTGTGAACAAACAGCTAATTCAGTCAAAAGCAAAAGCAAAAACAGAAAAAAACCATAATAATTCCCTAGCTAAAATTATACATTTGAAACCATATGCAATCTTTTAGTTAGCAACCTTCAGCAACTACACTGATACAGTATCCACACAGGTTGCCTAAAATACCAATGGAAATTCTTTTGATATTATTGAAATCTGATTGCAAAATGAACAATTCCCTTAGGGAATTATTGGACTCCGCTATCTTACAAAGTCGTGATCCATCTGAATGTTGTTACACATTAATATAGCTATAGGTGTGTTTTGTGATTAATAACAGATTAGGCATACTGACCATGGTTCTTATTTCCATACCTTTAAGTCATCCTTTTTTCAAAGGTGATTTTTGGTTAGCCTTTAATTAAAGGATATATTACTGAGATGACTAATTTTGTAGGTCATTTCTGATTATTAGAAAACAGTTTTAAGCCTCTTTTTCAAATAAATATGATTGTGGAGGAGGAGGAGAAGTAGCTTTTTTTAAAAAAATGAATGAGTTGATAATTGTGCTTAATTCTCAAGTATTCTGCATATGAATTTAATTAGATTTAAAAAATAAGAGAAGAGCGTAAGGGAAGGCCACACTAATTTATTGATTAAAATAAATAAAAAATCAAATCAAATATGGGTAGTATAGTCCAGCCTTCTCCAACCTGGTACTCTCTACATTTAGTGGACTACAATTCCATCATTTCAGCCAACATCATTTCCCCTAGCTAATATCCCATTCATGCCCGTATATGAAACCATCAGTCATGTCCTCAACTTCATGCAGAGACTACATATGGGGAGAGCGGAGAGTTAACTAATCTACCATCAGTGGATCTTTGCCTAACACTAAGAGCTGCACTAGGTTCTCCATGCAATAACATATGATCTTCCATATGATGCACTGGAAATTCTTCTTCTTCTATCACTAAAGGGGTGGGTTTTCTTTTTGTCATGTTCCCATATTAATAGAACTGTACAGCTTAGAATCCCAGCTAGTCCTTTTGCAAAGGTACAAAACTGAGCAAAATAATCTGCAAGGGAACCAGATAAAGATAAGGACATTTCTCCTTAACTGAATTAATGCAAGTTATGCATTTGGCAAAATCAGTCTTGCAATTGTAAAGGGGTGTGCAAGACTGCAAAGTCAATGGGGAAGCCAGATTTACTCAGCAATCATGTTACTGTCTTAACAACTGCTGTGATTCACTTAAGAACAGTGGCAAGAAAGGTTGTAAAGTGGGGTAAAATTCATTTAACAACTGAAATTTTGGGTTCAGTTGTGGTTATAAGTTGAGGACTACCTGTAGAATGTAAGTATTGATTGTATTCTGCCAAAGGTCTATCTGGATTGCTAATAAAACTTTTGAAATTTATGACTTAATGTGATTTCACTGGGAATTCAGAAATGCATTTCTGGAGAAAACAAAGTCTAGATGCAGTTTATTATTTTTTTTATAAGGCTGGTCAGAAAACATTCCCAATTTGATGAGAATTTAATAACAAATGCCATATCAGCTTTTCTGAGAAGAAATGAACAAGTGATATATTTTTTTGAAAAAAGCATTAACAAAATGAAGGATACAGGTTTGTTAAGCCTGATATCCAGGAAGTTCCTAGTTTTAGTCACTGACTAAAGGGAGCTAAAGGGACAGAGGCAGACAAAGTGGCCAATCTAATTTTTACAAATTACGCTTTTTAAAATCACCAATGAAGTTAAATTGTTTTCCTCTCATGTAACACTGCTTAGGCATTCCTAAAGTTTCCTCTTGTAATACAAACTTATCTTAAACTAATGGATATATACGAGCCAAAATCCCCCAAACAGCTCCAAAATCAAAGTATTGAATGTTTGAAGAATGAGGCATTTTGTTTTGTATTTCCTTTGCCATGGCATTGGGTTCTTATTGTACAACCCTGTACAGTACTTCTTCAATATATATATATATTTATATATATATTTATATATATTTTAAAGATTTAAAAAGCAAAAAGTTACAAAACTGTTTGCAATTAACTTGAAATAGAAAAGATAGCACTTTTTTTTAAATCCCATTATATAGTACACCATATAAATTACAGAGTATTCAAATGCACAAATGCATTTGTGTAACATTTATCAAATGTAATTTTTGTTGATTTGTGTGTGAGTAGATTAATTTTGCTTGTTCCCTCTGGGTTTTTGCTTGTGGTAATATTGCCTCACCACATACCTCACTATCACGTATGACAGTGTTCCAGGTCTGAGACACTGCTGTTGCAATATCGCATATTGTTGGGGATGTGGCAGTCTGTGTAGTTAATGCCCCCATTTGGGGTATATATAGGCTGCAATCTGAAATCTCCTTTAAGGAGCTGATCATTATTTAAGGAGACAATCTGAAAGCTGGTTTCTGTCATCTCCAGGATGGAGTTGTCCTTCTTGGTTCCTGCCTCACAGTAGTCATCTTTCCGTCGCCCACGGTTGTATTTCCACTTCTGAGAGGTGTAGCGTCCTTTTTTGTGCATGTGCCAGCAGAAGATACTAAGCAGAACTACTAGCACAAATACAACAGCCCCCCCAATTAAGCCTGCTAACAGAAATGGAGAACCAAGGTTATGAGAAGTTGTCTGTTCATGGCTAGAAGCTGAGTTGCTTCCATTATTCAATAGGGAAGCCTTCGTTGTGCCTTCTGAGCACACAGTGTCCTCACCAATGCGGTAATTATTAAAATCATCCAAGGGAACCAAACAAATCCGATATGTGGATTTGGGCTCTAAATTTGTCAAGCTGATGTTCTGCCTCTTATCAGTAACTATCCGTTCCTGAATAATGCCTCCTTCCAGACTATGACCCATTTTAACCCAAGTAAGCTTGTAGGCCATCACATTAAAGAAGGAATGCCAGCTCACTTGGATGCAAGTGCCATTCACAACATGGATAAACAGCTGAAATCGTTCAACAGTGGGAAGGGTAATTTTTTCTTCATCATTCCTCTCAGGCACAGTGGGGAGTGTGGTTATAGTAGGGGCAAGAAGAATGTTTGTTTGTTTGTTACTTGGGGTTAAGTATGATGAAGTAGGGACCATCATGGTTGGCAAAGATGTTGTGGGAATATGGGTAACAAATGATACATCTGGGATAGTTGTGGGGCATGACAACATGTTCATGTTGAGTTCCCTGACAGCCATACCTCGGACTTGTTCTGGTCCCTGACACATGAATCCTCGGACATTGATGGAGGAAGGAATTAATTTCAGCCATTCAGTAACCCATTTAATACTACAATCACATAGCCAGGGATTATTCCTTGCTGTCAGTTGCTTCAGGCTGTGAAGATTGTCAAAGACACCTTTAGACAGCATCCGAAGTTGATTGTTGGAAATATCAAGTCGTTCCAGGTGATGAAGATTTGAAAAGGCTGAAAGTGGTATGTTTGATATCTGGTTGTCCTGTAAATAAAGCCTAAGTAGATTTGTACCTGGAAGATCGGGAGGTGGGTATGTCAATGAATTCCTTATTATAGAGAATTCCTTAAGTTTGGATAAGTGGCTGAAAGTGCCATCTGCAATTCCTTTATTTGTAAGGAGATTACCATCCACTATAAGACGTTCCAAACTTGTGAGATTCTGAAAGGCCATGTCTGATATGATGGCAATTCGATTTTCATCCACTCGTAGTTCTTGTAAGTCCATTGGAAGGCCAACTGGTACACTGCTTAAGTGATTCTTGGATAAGAACAGAAGCTTGAGGCTAACAGCTTCCCGGAATGCCCCATCCTCAACTCCAACAGTAGAAATAGAATTATCATCCAGATGAAGCTCTTCCAATTTCAAGAGTTGTGCCAGAGCAGCCCTAGAAATGGTCTGGATGTTGTTTTCTTGCAGGTGGAGAACCCTGACATTCCTGGGGAGATTCATAGGGAACTCATCTAGCTGGTTGCCATACAGGTAGACTGTGTGCACAGACTGGACATTGTGAAGTTCTGTAGGAAATCCAGCATTATTAATTTGGTTATTGTGGAGGTAGAGTATGGTTACACCCTCCGGTATTCCAAGAGGCACTGAGGTCAAACTTCGTTCATTACAATAGACAAAGTTTCGGTCGCAACGGCATACACTTGGACAGGCCAGCGCTTTGGAAAACTGCACATACAACCCCAGAAAAAAAACAAGCCAGGATTTCAAGAAAGCATACCTGTCCATGGGCCACATTCTAGTCCACGGGCCCATTTCTAACTGAAGAAAGAAGGGAGAGTTGAGCAAAAAAAAAAAAAAGAAATAAAATAAAATAGATGTTGCGTTTTGTCCTCTGTGCAGATGTTATATTCCTAGAAACTAAATGCAAAATAATCCTTATACAATTGGACTGTCCTTCAGTCTGCTTCTGAAAATCACTGTGCTGTTAGCCAGGTTTACACATTTTGATGCCTTCCTCCATGTATGCTAAATGGAAGAGTAGCTATGTTCTATACAGAAGGCCAATCCTCAGTGTGAAGTTCCAAACGTTGACAGGAGACAGGATGGTTGGATTAGCTTTTCCTTTCACTCTGGAATTAGTAGTGAAAGTGCATTCAGGTTCCTTCCGTCTAATAGGCATTCATTTCAGCTTTAAGCTGGGTTTGACAAATCTGTTGAGAGAGAAGAGGGAAGAGAAAATTAAAAAGTCTGCATTGTTAGTTGACAAACATCCTGTGAAGACAAGTCCATTAATGGTGTGAATTGGTAACATAAATAAGCCAGACCACATTCATAAATAATTCAAACTAACAATTCAGACTAAACAGAAAAATCAACTGGGAAATGAGAATGAGTAATGGGTTCCTATGATGTGGACATGACAATGAATCAGGTGTAACAGTAAGTAGTAGAAACAAGATAAAAAGCAAGCTAGGAACATATATATTCTGGGGAATACAATTTGTTTCTATTACTACAAAAGTAGAAAAGTAAAACCTTGGTTTCATTATATTAAAAGGCATTTATTCCAATATCCACTCTCAATGTATACCTATCTGATAGTATAGGTTGGCCTGGTAATCAGGATAGTGACAAAAAATCTGAGTGAAAAGTATAATACAAACAGATATATTATCAGAGGAAAAAATGGTGAAGATCATTTTTTTAATAAAATGTAGCAAGGCAAAAGCCTAAACCAATGAAGATATAAAGTAGATAAGGTTATGTGAAGCTAAGCAGCATGGTGGCCTAGAAGTTGAAGACTCTCGCCTCCCACTCAGAGAGTTCAATCCTAGAAAGTGACAGATGTTTCTCCATCAGGGCGCGTAGAAAAAATATCTGCTGTGAACTCCAATTAGGCATCAGGAAGGGCATCCGAATGGTAAACACTCCATTCAGTTGCCCCAACCCCACCCTCAAGCAAGGGATTACAGGGCCATAAAAAGAAAAACAAAGGTTATGTGAAACAGAATAGAATATAGGCAATTTCTCCCATTTATAACTTGAAGGGATGTAATTCAAGATCTTTTAATATTATTCAGAGAATTGTTTTTATTAAGACGATTGTTAAATTTCAAGTCTTCCAAACACCTTCCTGAATTTCTCATGTTAGTCTGTCTCTTTACATCCATTTTATATAGAATCACTATATCAAAGGTTATGCTCCCTGAGATTGTATTTCAGAAAGCACCTCCACATCAATCTTATAGATATAGAGCTTTTTCATTGGATGGGTGGCAAAAGCGTCACTTCATACTTTGAAACTATGGTAATTTAATTTTTTATTAAAGCAGCAAGGATAACAGCAGTAATTTTATATCACGAAAAAGCTTATGCTAGACTTCTTTGAAATAAGGTTTCTGTGTGAATGCACAAAGCTAGAAGTCACAAAATTAAGGCACTAGGAACCAACACTGCAGTTTGGGGAACATTTTCCTGCACTGTTAGATTTTCCATTACATGTCAAATATTCTTTAATTTTGCTTTCTCTTTCTGGCTGTATTCATTACTTAAATTTAAAAATGATTTTTTTTAGTTCCTTAAAACATGCTGATAAAGATTTTATTCAAGATTATTTACCATTCAGTTATGACTAATAATTTCTATTTTTATATATTTTACATGTTTAATAGTTAATGCTGTATATAATTTAACAATTAATTTATTTAAGTGAAATGCTGAGCAAAGTGCTACACAAATTTAACTCCCAGTTTCTCTCGTGTTTTATAAAGGCAATTAACAACTGTCACAAACTATATTGGATGGGGAAAATGTCAACATTATCTATCTATATATTTCTATGTAGGCATAGGCATATAGAAAAGTATATACACCAAAGGGAAACCTTCCAGCCTATATCTTTCTTATTACAGCTCACAGTACTATGCAACACTGAAATACTGATCTTACGTAGATTTAGAAATTTGTTATATATAGCAAATAGAGCAAATTATATGAAAATATTTTAACTTCAAAATTAAAACTGCTATGAAGACAATCTGGACACAAGAAAGAAAATTCACTCCTTTCTCCATTTTGCTACACTTGCATAAACCCAGCAGACTGCCACTAACAGAATAAAATTATTCTGCTTTTGCCTCACATTCCCACATTGTGTAGAGCATAATGTAATAGTTGCTATGTTGGACATGGGAGACCAAACTTTAAGCTGATTTTAGCCATATGGCTTATGTGGTGATTTTCATTACCTTTCAGTCAAACCTAACATTTTTGTTTGTTGGGTTGAGTGATGAGGACAGAGAGAAAGTTCTATTTGTATTGCTTTGAGGATCTAGATCTAACAAATGAATATTATTCATGTAATGTAGTGACATATATGTGCCCAGACATTAACACACATGTGCATGTGCTGCACACATGTGCGTGCACACACAAACACATATACAGAGTTCAAATTCTGAAAATAAATCAGCAAATTCAATATTATGGACTGAGGAAATACATCAGACGCCCTCAATGTATTTCTGGTAAGCTGAAACTCAATAAGAAAGCAAGTGATATCCTATATTTCAGTTTTCCCTCAAATGTCAGAAAGTGGGTGGGGGTAGAGAGGAAAAGTATGTCCATACACAAAGCCCAGGGGAAACATTTCTCTTTTGCCTTCAAATTTCTAAAAATCTCGCTGCAATCTGGAGTAATTTAACCACATGATCTTATGATATTAAAACTTACATCATTGTCTGATGCTAGAAGGCAAGACTATAAAGATGATTCACCTTCTCCTTGTTCGTATCCCTCTTGACACAATTTTAATTACACCTGTCTTTCTGCCTCATTTACTAATGGAGTTCAGAATTAGAAATGGAACAAGCCAAAGCCGTAGGCATGAGATGGAAAAGGCAAATTGATGAATGAGAAAAGGGAGATGAGGGTTGAACACAGGGGAAATGTGGTAAGTGGAAGAAGGACTAATAACCAGCACATTATAGCTTTACTGTGCATGTGTCCACTGTCAGCCTGATCAATGGCTGCATTGTTTCCATCTGCAATTTCCTTTGTCAACCGAGCATTCCTCAGGACAAAAGCTGCATCACCCACTATATTTATAAAAGCAAGTCAGCGAAATAAATCCACAGGAGAAAAATAGTTATTCAGTGCCAAGAGTGGAAAAGATTAGTCAATATAGATCTATAATAACAAACTAAGAATAAGCAGTAAGATATAGCGGAGCTTGTTTGATTTCAGATTAATACAATATATGAATCCAGCCATTCTGAGTAATAAATCCCCCAGTATAGGATTTAGTATTACATTTATATCTGACCATTACCGTTATTTAAAAGCTATGGGTAAAACAAACTATGGCTTTGCATCATGTGTGAACTCAAGCCTGTATCTTAAACAAACAGCTACCATGGATATTTAGTTAGGGAAAGTCTCAATCAAAGAGAGGAAAAGTTCTATGTTAATTTTAATATTTTTCCTTTTAATTTTCTCTTCTCATCCACACCCTGGCAACAATTTTTCAATACACTGGGGAACAGATTCCAGCCCCTCTCACGTTTTATTGGTTTCCTCCCTCTTACTCATCCTGATTCTCACTGTTTCCTTCTTTCATTAGTAGTCAGATTATGCTGACCTCTCCGAGTTGGATCAGCGCTACAACAGTACTGGCAATTACCAGTTCCTACAGTTTGAACCGTTAAAATCAGAATAGCTGACCCAGTTTCAGCTTATGGCAGCACTGGTCCCTGGATGAGCTGATCAAGTGCAAATGGAAATCGGTATAAGATGACTGAAAATGTATATGGCATAGGCTCAAAAGATTGTTGAAAATTACCCCTGAGCAACATAATACATATTCTAAGATCAGCAGTATTCCGTCAGGAATGCAGTGTTAAGCAATACAGTCTCATTCCCTGGAGGATAATTTCAGAGGTGAACCTAGAGGGGGATATATCAGTAAGAGAAAACAAGAATCAAAAAGAGGGGGGAGCATATTTTGAGGGCATTTGTTGCAGAAAACAAGATATATTTGTTCTTAAGGAATGATGTTCTCAGACACTAGGGATGTCTTTACACTAGCCAAATCTATTTACCAGTTTTGTTCATTTTGGAAACAAAGAAATGTTCAAGGATTTAGGACAGCAACACCAGCAGCATAGCAAATGACCAAACTGTAGAGAAGAATTACAATCTCTTTATTTTTCTGCACTCTACGTAGCTGATAGGAATGCCACTTTCCCAAAGATTTACTAAGATGCTATTCAAAACTAAGGAGTAGGTACGAACTGCTGATATTTGCAAACATTATGGTGGTATGAAGCTTTGAAGGGATGCTTTGTTTTGACAACAGAATGAAGCTGAAGCTGCTTTGCAAAGCAATAGCCCCCCCCCCACTTATAGAAAGTCAAGATCCTGCATTGCTTTTGTTTTTTCTTATTTTTGACATCTTCACCAGAAAGTTCCAATAGATTCACACAGACAAACTTTTCTTCAGTGTACTCACAACACACTCAGTAATCCCTTCTAGCTACTAAAAAGGCCAAAGGAAGCCTCAGAAAGAATGCAAAGTATTTTGAGATTAATTGAATCCTTACTTTGCTCTGTCGAGATGAAGCAGAGTTATCAAAAAAGTTGGTTTTATTTTTGCCTTTCCCTTCCCTTCCTCTCCATCTTGACCTTTTTGGAAGGGAGGGAGGAAGGAAGACATGTTTACTCGCTTCTTTATATTAGTGCAGCTTGCATGTGAGAAAGAATTATTGATGTACACAGATGAGAGATTTTTTTTTTATGGGATGATTTTATTTAGTGAATTAAAATCTCTCTCAAGTTGAGCTTGACTCTTGAGTTTTCATTGTCACAACTATGAAGTTGGATGACAACAAAGCAGAAGTTATTGTTTTCCATGAAAAAAAAATGTAGAAGTGATTTACTACTGCCTTTCTTTTTTGGGGGGTGTATGTGTGTTAATGTTCCAGTCTAGACCAAAGGACCATATTTCTTGATAGTTTCCTGTCCAAATACAAAACATGTCTGATCAATCTAGCTAGGATACAAAAATTTTCACACAGAGAGATATACATGTGTGTGTACATATTTGCATATGTGTACACACACACAAATACATTTATGTGGAGAGAGATCCCAGGGCAGAGGTCTTTTCTATGTACTTTTATTTATGTTAGTCTGATTCTCCATTGTTCTTTTCAAGCATTCACCTTGAATTCTGATTAGTCTTCCCTGTGGTATGTATAGTATTATTTGAAAAAAAAAGCCTTTATATCTAAGCAAGTGACTAGGAAGATACCAAGGTCAGCTGGTCACAATCTGTCATTAAATAGGAAAATATTGTATTTCTATTTAACTAATTGTAATTTTACATTTGCAAGTATATGAATTATAGAATATGGAAATTAATATATTTATATAACCTTATTCTCTTTTCTCTTCTTCCTGGTGAAGCACAGGTAGTCAAGGTGAAAAGCAATCAGGTTATGCGTGGCTGATTATTCTGTGCAAACATTTAAGGACCAAGTTGTTTTTGTCAGGGTTAGGATTTAAAAGCTAAGCATTTTTGTAAGGAATACTTTTCCAAGATAAACAGATGACACTATATATTTTAAATAAAAAAAAGTAAATTACGATAGATGATACGTAGGGATATTTATAGAAACTTAAATATCCTTGTGTTTATATACCTATTCTCAAGCTCTTGTGAGCTTTTCTGAAGCCAATCAAAAGTGTTATTAAGAACAGAAGAATCAACTGTCTTGGTTCTTGTGAAGAATGAGTTGGTAGCTTTAAGCTTCTCTAAAACAAAGAGAGTGTCGTTGTGCATTAAATTAGGCTTTTAGTTTGAAAAACAAAAAGAAACAGAGCCTCTTTGTGTATTACACTCTGACAAGAAATGTCACTCTCAGAGTTTCTTAAGATGGCTAGAGAATGAAGAGAAGATAAGGCAAACTTTAGACAATATTACTGCAACTTTAAAGTAACTAATAATATTAATTTATATTCTGTTCACTGAAACCTGAGAACCTAGGTAAATGTTTAACACTGTAATATTCAACAGTTTTAAATACACTTTCTTATGCTTTCTTCATGCTATCATATTCCCTTGTCTTACCAATCAAAATGAACAATTCTCTCTCTCTCTCTCTCTCTCTCTCTCTCTCTCTCTCTCTCTCTCTCTCTGTGTGTGTGTGTGTGTGTGTGTGTGTCTCTGTGTGTGTCTGTGTCTGTGTGTCTGTGTTAACCATTTTAAAGTCTGACCTTTGGTGGTTTTTTCTCCCTTTTGATACTTTTTTTTTCTGGGTGGGAAAGGTTCTATGTACTTAAATTATTTCATTATCTCTTTTAAATAAAACATGCTGCTAAAATGAAAAAAAAACCTCTTTTTAATTGAATTCTCCCTTTTCCATATTTTAATAAGCATTTATTTCCTTGCCATGCACAATTTTTATAAATTACTTTAAAATTACCTTTAGTTTGTAGCTGAGAGAGACACATCTTTAACCCAGAAGGTAGCGCTGATTTATGGCAGTTTCTACCATAAATCACATCACTAGACCAGGTTTACAATTTGAAACCTTAATTTAAGTGCACACTTTTCAATGTTTATAGTAACATCTGTTCAAAATAATTGATTCCAAGTTGTCCTCTCTAGCAAAAAAAACCCACAATAAATCAAAGCAGTAATACACATACCAGTCACAAATATCACAGTTGCCTCAGACTTGCCTAATGCGGGTATGTAAGTGATACAATTTATACGATGCTATTGGATGCATAACATGATTGATCCCCTTTCCCATCTCAGATCCCCATTTTATAATAGGGAGAATGGAAACTAGCTGAAGATTATTTTGAGCTCAGAATGTCTTTCCAAATACTCAAAGAACATGGAAAGTGCATATCAACAGCATATCTCAATCCCCACTTATTAGGGAGACAATCAGAACTGCAGATTTTTCTGTTTAAAGAAAGCCCATGCATAAGCATAAAGAAATCTAGGAGAGAATTGCTTCATTCTAATCAGAATTAAAACTGTGGAAATTGAAAACAAGAAATGAGAAAACTGCATAGCATGGCATTAAGGAAAAAAAGAAGGAAAAATTCCACATTTATATTTTACTTAAGATCTCCCATCTATTTGTATCAATTATCAAACCTAGCCAAACTGTATCTATATATACGACATACTGAATTCAACTTAATGTTATTTCACACGATTCCATATCAAATAGTTTATATTTCTTAGATTTAATGGGCCAGAAGTTCTTAAATTCCACTCTGAATTACTAGAGTTGAAAAAAATGTTTTTATGCAAACAAAATTCAAATCAACTCAATTTAAAATTAGATCAAATCTCTCCATCACAAAAGTTCATCTGGTAATCATTGCCCTTTAAAATTATTCTTTTTTTTTTTGTAACCTTATGTATGTAATTTTGCTGAATATTCCCCTGTAAACTCAGTGATTTTCCCTTCTCTTGGAGCCTGTCCCTTGGTCATTTCACCAATGTCTAACAATATTCAAACTAGATGTTTTGATAACAGTTCTAAAGTTTGACACCTCTTTGGTGGGCATTTGCATTCCGCTCTCTCGCCTGTGTCTTTGGATCTTTCGATTGTTGTGTCTTGTCTCAGGTTGGCACTTTTGTTTCCTGTCATCCCCCTTCCTGGTATTTCCCTCCCCCCTTCTCCCTTTTTATGGCAGGATGCCATCAAAGTGAAGAAAGGTTGAAGTGGTATGATGGCAGATCTGACAGTGGGCCCTTTTATCTGAATTGTGCCTCAGCCTGTTTTACCACCAGGAAAAAAGGAAGACTAGTATAGTCTGTAAGAACACAGATTATAAGTGAAAATTTCACTAATCCCTTTCAAACAACTATCTCCCAATGTACAGTGATGATAAGGAGAAAAACAAAACTTATGAAATTAGTCTCAGGTCTTTGAAGGAAAAATAGAACACATACGTTATAAAAAGTACAGCTAAACCATAACTGCCTAAACAGGACTCTTAATATTCTTCTCAAGAAATAAATTGCACATGAATAGATAATGCTATATTTATTACCTTAGGGAGGGAATATCATATAATTATTGTTAAATAAAAATGGATGAGGGGAAAATCTCTGTCCCTTCTTGGCTCCTAAATGTTTTCTTGTGCATTTCAAAGATGAATATGTTTCATCTTACAGAGCTGCAGCAGAGAAATGCTGTTCATGACAAACTGACACGCTCTGCTTTCAGGCATCTCTCATTGTTCATGAAATTAATTCTCCAAGTGGCAGATTTGCAGTACAATATAAGTATCCAGTGCTCCTGGCCCTATTTCCTATCTCTTCTTTAACCTTCCTTGGCAAATACTTGCTTCAAGAATGTAGCAGTAATAAACAGAGGAAGCAAACTATTATGGCACTAAGAAATGATTTAAATATTGAAATTACACTTACTGTATTTTATGTCGCTAATTGTGATGAACATATTCAGATTAACATTCACACAGACAATAATGATACAGACGTGTGTGTGTGTGTGTTGTAATGTCACAGGAAATTCTGTGACATTACAACACAGAAAAGGTGCCTACGTATAAAGCTTTTAAACTTTCTAAAAGAAACTGAGGCAATAGTGTTTGCTGAAACACTGTCATTTTTAACTAAATATTTGTATATAATAGACTTAGCTAAATTCCCAACTGGAGGTTCTTCACTGTCGGGCGAGTACAAAACAAATAGTTGTGATCAAATCTGGAGTAATAATTTCCAGGCTACCCTGCTTTTATGGAATTTCCTTCTGCTCTTTGTTTATGCTGCAAGCTTTATTTTTGCAAATGTTAACATAATACAATGCAAATAAGACCACAGCATCAATATATTGAGATAACCTCTCAAAAGTCCACCACAATTTTGTCTCTAACCAGCAGTAGAGGGAGCTCTTCCACAGCTACAAATGTCTCTTTTCTGCTTTTTCTGAAACCTTTAAAAATATTTTTGATACAGTTGTAGCATTCCATGGGATATATATACATATATTATGTCTGCTAAAATAACTATTCTTTTTCCTTGACTGGAAAGCTATACACACATACAATACATCAATTTAAAGCATATATATCATATTTAAAGATGTCTTTAATTAATTCAGATTGTTGGAAGATTTCACCATAGTTTGTAATAAAATATCAAAACACCCAAAATTTCTTGTTCCTCTTTGCAATGATGGGAGCTTCTTTAGAGGACTCTTCATTCAGATAATGTTGAAGTAGTTCACCAATTTGCTGAACCATCCCTGGGTTTCTTTAAAGGAGGGAAGGGATCAAGTAGTCTAAAAGCAAGCAGACTATATCAGGACACAATGAAGAAAATTACTCAGAACTACACAAGAGAGAAACAGATAAGCAGCAGATAAAAATTAAATAGGATTAAAAGAATTGGGAGGAATAAGAGAATGAAAGAGGAATAAAGTAGCTAAAGAACTGATTACACGGATTTATACAGACTTTATAAATAATATAGACTATACATTTTCAAGAGCCAGTTTGGTGTAGTAGTTAAAGGCACGAGGCTAGCAACTGGGAGACCATGAGTTCTAATTCTGTTTCAAAGGAAAAACCAGCTGGATGATTTTGGGCTAGTCACTCGCAGCCCTAGGAACCAGGCAATGGCAAACCACGCCAATCTTATAAGAAAACTGCAAGTTCTTCAAGACATAGTCTGCAGGCGTCAAAACTGACTCAAACTCGCCAAATAAATAAATATAAATAAATGTAAGAGTTATAATATAGTACTGTGAATTAGCTTTAATATGAAAAGTTTGGGATTGTATACTGCTAATGAAAATAAAGGGATAAAAGGAGAAAGGAATAACGGGATGAAAAAAGGTTGGGGAAAAAGTGAGTTAATATTAGTATTGTAATTGGATAATACCAGTTTTACAAGTGAAATAACAGTTAGGTTTTACTTATTCCCAGAGTAAATGAACAAGCAAGTAAATTGCCTTATAAAAATCACACATTCTTATATTTTCACGCAGTAAATACATTTATCTTTAATATGTTAGCAAAACAAAAGTAATTTGATTCAATTCACCCCAATTACAACAATATAACTAATTTAAAATATGGAAAAGAAGACAAGCTTCCAAGCCATCAGATGTAGAAAACTTGCTAGACAATTTTTAAAAATGTGTTAATTGGCACTATTTCTTTTTAAAAAAATTAAATAAGTAATTTCAAAATGTAGGTCAATGCCATTTTCCTGTTGTGGACATACTAATAACAAAACCATCTTTTAATGTATAGAAGTCTCTTCTTCCACTGGATATCAAAGTTTTATGCCTATCCTACATGAGGCACAAAATTTAGCTTATGCTTGAATCTGAAAAAGAGGATTCTAAGTGTTATACACACACACACACACACACACACGCACACATATGACACATAGAATCCTGTTTATATCAGCATTATGGAAATTAGGAAGTCCTTAAGATCCAGATTATTGCACCCTTTGGACTATTTCCTAGAAAAACAAAATATCTTTCTCTCTCTCTTTGTGAATTAACTCATGTGCTTTCATTTTTGGTAAAATGTGAAAGTAATGAGTTGGATACAGGCCAACAAAGATTCTTTTCCAAAGATAGTATTTTAGAGTACATTGAAAAGCAAATGCAGAGCACAGCAACACATGATGCACAGGTACAATTTGTTCAATTCCTCTAAACAAATGTACTCAAGTGTCCTCCACTGACTTCCTGCTCATATTCTTTGATGCCAGCCCAGAGTCAGTGATGATAAAGTGTTTGCCCATGGACAAGTGGATCTCAGCTTTCTTCTAATATAAAAAAATTGTGAGCACTCTATTATGGCTAATCTTTCTCCAGATATTCATCACTATATTTTCATTCCGAAAAGCCAAGAGGAACAGATGATTCCCTTCAGGACTAATATTAAACCAGGTTTCATGTCTGGGTGGATACTGCTATGGAATAGATCAGTTTGTGTTTTAATTCACCTCCCTTCAAGGCCGCAATTGTCAAGAGAGTTTCTGCTTAAAACCTGATCAAACAAGGAAGTTTTAAAAAGCAAGAATTACAAAGACACCTCATTTGCCACGTAATTATGTCCCATTTCCTGATACAAATGGATTTGGCATTATTTCCAACTAAAGTATGGAACTGTAACATGAAATATGCTTCAGATTAGATAGCTACAGTGGTTAAAATCCCTGCTTTACACATAAACATGCTTTGAACAGTGAGGAACACATAATTCTCTTATTGTGTGTATGATAGGGCAAAAAGATAGGAAGGCACTGATCAAAATGGTGGCATTAATAATGACATATAAATATGCATGATACCAGAAGCAAGAGTTGAAAATGGTAATAACTTTTCAAGATCTTACAGAGTAGAGTGTTGTTGTTGTTTTAAATTGCTTGTTTCAAAGAAACTAGGCTTTTCTATCTTAAAAAAACCAAGGTCTGCTGCTTGGTAAGATAATGAGGCCAAATTCATTAAAATATATGTTCTTAACCTTAATGCTTAGTTTTGTATGTGGCAAAGTGCATTTCTATTTAAAAGAAGTGGGCAAAGAAACAGCTTGCTGTGTTTTTGCAAGCAAATTGGCTTCTGCCTATAAATTATTCTACACAGTTTGCTTTTATCTAGGCAGCCTAGCAAAATGTTTAGAGATAATTTGAAAAAGCTGCTTTCTCTGGCCTGAGCAGAGGTAGATCTTGACACTTCAATGCCAGAAGCCTAGTACTGCATTACTAATGGGGTGCACAGCACCATGAGAAGCAAAAAGATGAGTCTGTGTTCCCTTCTTTCTTGTCACCTTAATTAAGAGGGAAATTGGCAAGGGAGGGAGGTTCCCATGATGCCATTGCTAATAGGAAGTGGATTCCTGTTCTCTGGGGCTTTCAATTCCCCTACCTTTGCACACTGAGTGTGAAGTGCATTGGTACCCTGGCACATAAGCCCGAAGAAATCTGTGCTGTTTTCCAGAATTATCCAACAGCTGTGGAAGGCATCTGTGCAATCCCATGGAAAAAAGATATTGACTTGAAATTTTTCAGGCAGGCACTATGTTCACTCTTTCTTCACCTTTTGGAAATCAAAGCTTAAGCACTGTACAGTGTCTAAGAACTTTTATGATTACACCAAATGTGATGCCTGTGGGACTGCTATATGCTGTAAGCAAAAGGCAACAGTCTTAATAAGTCTGCCTACAGCTTGGTCTAAGTTGTCTGGAGGAAGGAACGTATACACAGTCTTACTTATTTCTGCTAGGACAAGACACACGTGGTAGTTTGAACAAATGCAGCAATGTTTAGCCATTACACAAGTGTTGCAACTAATATCGTGGAGTAACAGTGCAAAAAGATTTTGTCTTTTGCAAGAAACCCAATGTGCATGAACGATAGAATCCTCAGCCTTCAAGATATGAATTGCTGTAGGATATGAACAGGATCTATGCTTTTCAAAATTTGTATCCATTTTCTCTTTATTTGGTAGCCTTCCAATTTGGGACATGACTGAGCACTGCTACTCCAGAGAAAGAGAAATGTTTTCTGTTAATCTTATGGACTTCAGAGTGATTGAAAAGCCAAGACTTCCTCCCATCATATTTTTGGAGACATCTTTAGCAATTCCAAAACTCTCATTCTTATGTGTCTTGTTTATAAAATATAACAAGAATCATACAACACGCAGAGAAAGTTTTACCATGTTAGCTATCAAAACCTAGACTATATTAGTGCTGTTCCATATTCAGCTACTGTATAGAGTCTGAACATTACTTGATTGAAAGTTGTTCCAGGGCAGGGCTTATTCTTAAAGGATATTTGGGAGATTATATTCATTTTCTCTTTATTACATTCCAGAGTCTTAAAAGGAGGCCACTAAAGATAATTGAGGCATTCCTACTTTGCCAGAAAATGTTCTTTCCTTAGAGAAAATTATATCAGATGTTACTAGGAATAGAAGACATATGAGCAATTCTTTAAAGAGAAATGGTTATTTGTAGCACTGTATTTATGCTTATCCTTTTAATGCAGATGGCCCATTGCTATCTACAATATGGTTACAATATTGTTTTTAATGTTTGATTTAGATTAAAATAGAGCATTATATAGTCCAGCACATAAATTGCTCTTCATTATTCATTCCTTATAACTATGTTGACCTTTACTATCTTGTTCACTTTTTTAAAAACAACAACACATGCATACCTTGTAGCTGATAGCTTTCCTATCTTCCTCAATCTGCATCCTTCAAAGGTGAGATTGCCCAGGGATCCAACTAGGAGATGGCTGGAAGCTTGGCAACTGCAATCCCAAAACATCTGGAAGGCACCAGATTGGTGAAGATTGCTATACTGTACACTTTTAAATTACCACTAGTTTTCAGTATTGTATGTGCAGACATATACATATTTGGTCTATTTTATTTTATTTTATTCTTAGGTTCTTCTAACCCCTTATCAAGCATTTGTGTTTCATATGTTTTCTTTATTTTCACCATGCCAACAGCATATTATGACTTAGTTTTTTATCACTATTATAAAACCTTTCAACATTTAGAATGGCCTCTTCCATAGTCTTTGACTTCTATATATAAATATCTAGTTTTTTGCTTGACACTCTCAATGTACATTAGTTATAAGATTGATTATAGTTACTTATAAACAATTAAAATTAACTTATCATCAAATGAATTACTGCATTGGGATTGAGAAATGGAGGGTAAGGGCTGCAAGCTAGGATTTACACAACAAAGTGGATAATACCCTGATTAAGTAAAGAAAACTAAAGCTATTTTCCTTATCTATTTACTAGTTTCTGTTACCCTGGTTTAAGGACATGAATCAATAGATTGTCCTGTAATATAAAAACTAGATGATGATTACCATTAGCTAAGATACAAAGGGATTGGATAAATTCATGCAAGATTTACCACTATTAGTTTTGAAGACACATTGTTATCTTTGGGTTGGGAGCATGCTTTCCCTAACCAGAGGCTTCTGAGACCCCTTTAAAGTATTTGACTGACCAAAGTGCTGAATTAAGAGCGGCTCTGTTTTTATTCTTATGCTCAAGTGTCACTATTTCTCTTAAGAGTAGAGAAACAAGTGATTTTTTCTCTGCATCCATATCGCAAAAACAACGGTTATAAAGAAAGCCTTTCTTTCTTCAAGCTATTCTGAGAATGCATATCTGCTTTCAGGCCCACAAATCAGGAAGGGCAAAAATGCCAAATAGGGTTTATTTTTTGGCTTAGTGTACTGTGAGTATCCACGCAGTATAATTTGTGAACAATGCTCAGTGTGTGGCTTGGGCACAGTCTCTCTGATGAATAGATTTATGCATGTGAATTATGTGTGTGTGTGTTTGCATGTGGCCCTTGTTGCTCTATCTACCACTGTGTTGCAGCATCTAGCAGGTTAGTGGAAATAGCAAAAAGCTTTTCAACACCAAAAGTTTCCTAACTGGGTTTCATTGCAATTTAGGATTGTGTGTTTGGCACAATGGAGCCACTCCTCCTCTATCCTAGAAAATGTGACTTGTTATTTCCCTCCAGTGTTAGGGATGGAGTTATCTTCAGCCAATTTTATCAATTGGGGGAAAACAATTTAAATCATAAATGTCAAAGAAGACTGGAACCTGATTTATATTAAACCCATTCAGCCAATCAATTACCAATGGAAGTTGGTGCAGAATACTGATCTATTTATTCAATATGAATTTTGCATATTTGATTAAAAGATAACGAAAAGAAAAGAGCAGCAAATTCTTAGGCTTTTGCCTCAGATTGTTCTTGGTCAGCTTTTTCTGAGTTGAAATAGTTTTGAATTATGTATGCATAGAATTGAATCAAAATGAATATTATTTCCTACTTTTCTGCCTCCTTAGAGAAACCACCACATTCTCGGTTTGAAATACAAGCTAATGCCAGCTAATATCTCTCTATAATTATTGCTAGCTCTTTCAACTAGACGGAAAAATGCTGCATCTTATATACAAGAACAGAGGGAAGAAAAAGGTATATATAATGCATTTTGAATATTTCATAAGATTCATATTGTTTGACACCTTCTATAGCTGAGCAGAAAAAATCTGACTGTTATCACTGATCATCAGATTTTAGATTGTTATTAGAGGGAATAGAATACAATACTGGTACTAATAATAACATTCATCATCATCTAAGAGTCTTGGCATTCTCTTCCACCTCTATACTTTAAATGTCTGCCTTTTCTGTTGTCAGACATTGTCAGCTGATGTTGTTTAATTTTCCTAATATCAATAATCATTTCAGAAACTGAATTTCAATGTTTCAGATTCATGAACCATAGAAGGCAAAACATTCATATCAGATATATTTTCATCCCGTTTGATGAACAGATTTTTTTACAATTAATGACTTGACATGATATATTCTGGGAGTTTTATTTTTTACAAAACCTGCAGGGCTAAATGCATACTGTAGTAAGTATTTGTACAACTGAATCCTACTACACAATTATTCCCTATTCCTCTTATTATAGATGCTCCTGTTCATTGCATATTGCTGATAGCGAGACAGCACTGATATGATATGAAACACCTGCAAATTCTAGGTCTTTGCCAGTGCTGAAAAACCAGATCTGTTTTCTTCCTTTCTTAAGCACAAGTGAAATGAATATGCCAGTAAATTCATCCTGTATTCGGATGCATTTTTTAAAAATTACACACACTATGTGCCACTTTTTAGCTTGCATTTCACTCAGATCCTACTATCTCTTTTTTTGCTTTGGAGAAGCCCTCAAATGCCGTTTTGCTGACATGCAAAGAGTGTCACTGCATGTTCTGGATTTGCTATTTGTTATTTATTAAGCAATTCCAGCACTGTCTAATTCCAGACAAACTCTGATCAGCTCACAATACAATAAAACAAGATGTTCAATAAATAATGAACAAGATAGGAGGTTGCACAGAACAACACAGAAACACAGTATACAGGCCTGGGAAAACAACCAGGTCTTTAAATCCTTTCAGAACACCATTAAAGTGGAGCCATATGGATTTCAGGGGAATTCATTTCAGAAGGCAGGTGCCACAACAGAAAATCTGCCAATATGCCACCATAGTGAGCAGAAGATTTTTAAGATATCACTGCATTTGTTATTAGTTTCTAAAGAATCTATCATTATTATTCCTTGCAATTGGCTCAATATACTGCCAGTAAATACAAATATATACATCTCTGGCTTTGACTATGGATGAAATAATAGAAGCACTTTTATTTATTTTATGAAGGAAGGGAGAATAACTTTTCATTCATGGAGCAAGGGAAGCTTTGGTGGGAACAGAAAACTCTGTATTTGGCAAGCCTGATGCAGAGAAAGTGACTGCTATTTGGCTGGTGTTTTGTGTATTTAACTATTGGCTAGCACTGACAGAATAAAGATTAGTTGCAGTTGAAGACTAAGCTCTGGTCTTGGAAGTATATACAGTAATCAGTGCTTTTTTTCTTTAAAAAAAAAAAAAAAAGGTGCCGGAACTCACACACGTCATACAACCCATCTTCCCTTCCCTACAAGGTTCCATCCCAAAAAGGTGCCGAAATTCCGTTCTGGGCGTTTTATGAGAAAAAAAGTTCTGACAGTAACTAACATTATGTCAAATGTGTTTCTAGTCTGCAGATGAGCACAACAACATGGAGGAAAGGTAAACTGGTGTGAACAAGTGTTAGGAATGAAGAGGAAATGGAATGGCTGGTTGTATGGAATTTTTCACTATTTGCCTATTTTACCTAGGCTAAAACTTCCTTCTTCTCTTCTTCCTTATTCCTGTTTGCAACTGGGGTGAGAAATAGTAGGAGGAAGATATAGCAGGAGCAGCAACCACTATCCAAGGGAAAAAGTCATAAAAGTACACTTGAAAGAACAAGATTTTTTTTTTAAAAAAAGCAGCCATGCTTCTGAAGAGTTAAATAAATATGACTGATACTCTCCAGTAAAATATTTACAGTAACAGTATCCTATTCATTGAACAGCAGAAGTAAAATGAAGCTAAGCATTTTAAAGAGCATCTTCTGTTATGCTCCACAACCAGCCTGTCCTAGATAACTTACTGCAAAAGTAATGAAAGCAAACAAGATAAAGTATCCTTTGCTGGCTTGTATTCAACGTAGTATAAGCTAAAATTAAAAGAGAATATGCTTCTTACCTTGTTGCATTAGTACCTTGTACAATTTTAGCATAGTCATCTAAACAGAACTATTTTATTTTCTGCAGTATATCTTCAGCATGCTCTTTTTCTCTGAATCGTTGGACTCAATTGTTTAAAAGCCAAAATACTGCCTATGATTTAAAAAAAAACAAACTAACTAGGCATAAGGTATATATGTAATTCAGGGTTGAACTGTGGAGTCTCTGGTGCTCTGTGATTAGGTAACATCAGTGCAAGTGAATGTGGAGTTTGATTCCAGATTTTATACAATAGCTTGCCCTGCCAGTTTTGGTGGGTGTAGTTTTCTCCTTAGTAGTTCCTTGATCAGGGTATCATTTTATGCTTGACTGGTGTTAATCCCTGATTTTCTGGGTGATATCTGGCTGCTGGAGAGGATATTTTCCTGTCTTTTTGTTTCCTCAGCACAAACAATCAACTGATGTTACTAGTTGGATAATGAAACATCTGCAAGCAAACAATCCAAGTATCCTATTAGCATAAAAACCCTGCCACATCTCATTTTCAAATGGCCAGCCTTTAGAATATCATTATCAGACTTGCCTAAGTAAATAAAGTATCCATTTGCCTGGACAAGTTTGGGATTAGGGCATGATAAACAGACACTCATGTTGCCTACAGCATACTGTGTAACTAGCCAACTCTTATTGGAGAAACTCAGCCAATTTTCTACTATGTTTGCAATTGCACAATTAGCCAGATGGATAAGGAATTTCTCCTTGAAATGAACCAAAACTGCCACCTTGTGTCATCTTTACTGTTAGGGGACAGATGAAACTCTGTACTTCAGCTAGCTATGGCTGAACTAATTCTCATGACGACATTTTGAGACAGTTATGTTTAATTGCTGCTGGAGAAAGAGAGAATGAAAGTGACACAGAGACAAGATAGCATTGCCATATGCTTCACAACCATAGAGAATATGTACACTATTATTACTATGCAGTTTACAAGGACTGTTGTTTAGCTAAATGTCTACTGTCAATACAGGCAGTATTATATTGATTAGACAGGCTGCTAGACTTAGATTATTATTTTTTTTCAACTAATCAAAAATCTTGGAATCCAGATAGGCAGCATGTCCCTCTCAATTGCTATCTTCAGGTACTTGATTTACAGCCTTGTGAAAGAATGTCAAAATATTTTATTTGTCCTCTATTAATGAATGATGTGCCCTAAGTGTCAAAACAAATTGACTGATCTTGAGTAGAGACTTGGGATAAGGCTAAGATTCTTGAGCAGTCACAGACCCTTGTTATATGCAAGAAAAAGATAAATTACAATAAAAGTATTAGGTCATTTTTAGTGCACAAAAATATTTGTTGTAATTTGTAAGAAATACACTCTCCACATGCTCCACAATTCATCCTAACTTTTAAAATATTATTTGCCAAATAACATATGATATCATATTATGTCCAAATTATTAATCAAACAATTCAACATAATCTGCAGTAGGAAAGTTCGGCAGAAAAGTAACACCAAGTAAATATTAATAGAGAATAACTGAACACCTAGAACAACACACACACAAAAAAAACATATTAATGTTACCTGCATTAATCTCCAAAGAAGCAGCTCACACAAGAATTAAAAGATACCAGTAATATAATATTGAATATAAGGACTGGCCCACTGCAACAAACAGACTAATACACAGCACAACTGCAGTTATAACTGAATACCTACAATGCAAAATCAACAAAGAAGAAAAAAGCCAAACAGCACACCACCAAAATGGAATATCAGAGTGGAAAAAAAGATTAGCATGCTAAGATCAGATACAAGAAAACTAGATCAGATGAAAGAAAAGAAGCTGAAGAACAAGTAGACCAAAAATACCTGTACAAGAAATATCACATGGAAACAAGGAAGGTTAAAGAAGCATTGGGAATAATAAAGCCACAAATAGAAATCAAGAGTTTTTGTAGTCAAGAAGATCAGAAACAAAGTTTGAATTGCACATTATAGGCAATAATCTTCAATTTCAGTCAAATCAGAAATGTTTTTACCAATCCATCAATGGAAGGACTGCAGTGAACCAGTCCGCAAAAAAGAAACACTGAAGTTCTGGGCACTGAGGAACAAAATATCAGCTTCTAATTGACAAGATGATTTTAGAAAATTGAAAGAGAAGGAAGACTGACTTGAATGTCGCTTGAATTGATGACAAGAAGGCATTTGAGTCCTGCAACATGGTTGTATAATCAAATGTCTAGAAATAATAGCAGTCAGAAGAAACAGCAAAAGCTTTATGCAAAGACTGATGGCACAACAGAAGACCCAATTGCTGGTCAATGGTAACAGAATGGGAGAAATGGGAGAAAGGAGAATATCAAGACAGAAATTTTTCAAGGAGATTCACGCTCACTGGTACTATTAGTCCTTGCATTGATTCCTCTTTCAACAATATTGAATAAGTCAGCACCATCTGAAATAGAAGCACTGCTTAACACTGTCTGTATATGTAGCCATGATACAGCAGAACAGTTTGGACTGGACACCAGACAGGTGAAGAAAAAAAAAGGATATTGGAAGAATATCTGAAGGAGAGTGAAGAAGATGCAGAGTTTTATTCTTTGATGATACTTTGTTGTTGCTTGTTGCTGTCTTCCTTGCTCATCATAGTGTGTGTGTGTGTGTGTGCACACATATATACTTACATGCATGCATGCACGTATACATATGCATGTATATATATATATAGGGGATGTATGTGTATCCTCTTTCTCTTCTACTTTAAGGCAAATGCTTTAGTTACATGAATTTCACCATCTCAGAATGGATGAAATGCTTTAATTTCATACACTTGTAGTCAGAGAAAATTCCAATAGTATGCCATACTTGTGACACAGTTGGTTATTTTTGCTTTATGCAGAATGAGGCTTGGAGCATTTACCCAATGCCAATGTCAACTGAGGCCCTTCGAGGTGGGGGAAGCAGGGGAGTTTTAAATGAAGAAATTAATATACATGTATATATCTAATTAATGCCTTCTTATTCTGTGATATCTCTGTCACTCAGATTTACTTCCTATCTACTTTCTAATGCAGATATGTGAATCCTTTTCATTTAGAATTATGTGGAGATGTGAAAGCTTTGCGAGTATGATATGTGACTACTTAAAACTATGGGTTATCTCAGTATTCAGCGGGCTGGTGCTCAACCAACCTGTGACAGATCAAGCACAACGTCTTCAGGCTATATATTGTTAGTTATGTGCCAATGAGGGTTTACACTGAGAAATCACAAAGGCATACAGTAATCTTCACAGAATCAAAACAGTAGCTTCTCACCTACTTCTGCTCTGGAGTGTGCAGTTGCCAGCAGAGCAAAGCTAGGGTAAAATAATTAACCCTCCTTTAAGGTGCTATGAGCCTGTTCTTCCTCACTCCCTTCAATATACATTAACTCCTCACTTCCAGTTAGCATAATGGATACATTTGAACACAGGCTGTATAATATTTTACTGTCAACAGGTGCTTCTCCTTCAGGAGTGATATGCCTATATGACAACCATCTTTGGTTTATTTTAAAAGTACGTCAAGGATTCCCTTTCTTCCAGGCTTCAGTTGCAAGAAACTGGTACACCATGTTGGGCATGACAGCATAAAAACCAGCCATGGAGATAATATCCATTCATGTCTTTTGCAGAGAGGAACTCCTGGGGATATTCATATTTTAATTATGGCTGCCTGCAACTGTGTTATCTGAACACAGTCAATATTTCATTTGCCCCTGTGACAGAACAGCTTTTCCCATCCTGATGCTCTCCAGATGTATTGAGACTATATGCAATTTAAGGATTACTGATAATGTGCCATCAAATCGGTGTTGACTCTTGGGAACCACACAGATTATTTCCCTCCATGAGAATTTTCCCCTATAGGAATTATTAAAGTTGTAATCTAAATCAGCGGTTCTCAACCTATGGGTCGCGACCCCATTTGGGGTCAATCGACCATTTCACGGGGGTCACCAAGCAAGGTTGTCTGCCATTTTTCCCCCCTTTTCCGGCGGGTGCCTTACCTCCCTTGAGCTGGGCCAGCTGGTGATCGGCCTGCTCCGTCTCTGCCGCTTGCCAGCTACGCCTCGGCCGGCGCAGGGGGCGGAACCATGCATGCGCGGTGCTCCCGGGCAGGGAAAGTCCTCGACTTACGACCGGTTTAGTCCTCGACTTACAACCGGTTTAGTCCTCGACCTACGACTGGTTTAGTCCTCGACTTACGACCGGTTGGGGGTCGCGGCATTAAAAAGGTTGAGAACCACTGATCTAAATACATCTGGAGAATTATACCAGGTTATGGGAGGCTCACCTATACTGAATGTATGTCTCACAACATTCTTAAGCCTGTTACAAGCAGACTTTGTGCTAAAACCACTCCGCTTTGGACATCTAAAAATCCACATTCTGGTATGGGATGGGGATACTTGGCTTACCTTGCTTATAGCCCTACAAAGTTCCTGTTCTCTTTTCTTTATTTTCTTGTGCCAATCTTACAGTAATTCAATACAAGTACAAAGCAGGGAATGGAAATCACAGTGGGGAATTGACTGTAATGAAAGCTCTTGCTGAAGTCCCTCTGTTTCCTGGAACAGCGCAAATGGATGGTGTGATTTACAAGGTTAAAATGAAACGAGAGTACCATTGCCCTGGATGCTGTACTATAGACATCCAGAGAAAGCCAACATTATCAGCACAAATGATGCGAATGAAAGTGAAAACTCCTTCAAATTGAGTTTTCTCTTGGGGACTTCATAGACTCATCGATGTAGTTTTTTTTGGCAACAGTGCAGGTGTGGTTTGCCATTATTTTCTCTTAAAAGTTTGGTATTCCTTGAGAGTCTCCCATGAAAGTAACAACCAGGGCCAATTTTGCTTAGCTCCTGGGTGCAGACAAGGTCACCTAAATCCTACCACATTGTGAAGCACAACACTCTTTGCTTCTCATGTTTTAAATTATTAATAATGGTTTCTCTTATTTCACTTTCTCCTTTCAAAGGGCAGATCACATAAAGACACTGCTTGACTGTCATCAGTCCATAGACTTCCATGAATATTGAGATGTTCTGGACCAGTTGCAAAAAGAAGGTCACAGAGAACCATCCCCCAGAATCAATCTGACATAGGATCAGAGCCACGGAGTAAAAAAGAAATGTAATTAGTAAATGATTTGCTATAAACACTGAGGTAAAAATACAGAAGTATTTTTTAAAAAAGTATAAAACTCCCTCATGCCTACCAAACAGTGTATCTCATCTGACCATGACATCCCTTCACAGCCCCATATTACCAGGCCCTATGTGTTGAACATCTGCACAGGGAAAACCTGGTCAGGGAGAAGTTTTACATTCATATCTTAAGTGTGTGCATCTTCAAAGAGGAAGCCTCATTGAGTATCATGAACTGATGACATTTTAATGTTCAGATTCCTTTTGAACAAGGATAAAGTTGAATAAATTAAGAGTATTGGTCAAGTGGTTCATTTTGTTCACAATCAATAATTATGTTTTATCCACCACACTGAATCAGTTGCATATCTACTTCTGTACTTTCTTTCTACTCCCCTCCCCTGTGACCTGTTTAAGTTCTTTCCTGACACAAATCTATTTTTAGATTGGCTTTTGGAAACTCTGTAAAATGCCATTTTCTCTGATGATATGCATACATTTGCTATGGTTTTTGTTAATGGTGAAAAGTATTTCTCAGAAAGGGATTCTAAAAGTTCAATAAGATATACAGTTCAAAGGCAATGTTCTAGGAGTGTCTGAAATATGCATCTCCTATACTCCTTCAGGCAAATCTGTCTGGACTATAAAGATCAAAGAGATAGGAATGCCTCATAAGAAATATTACATATAGTTTCCAATAAACTGCTATAGTTTTTTCTGAGGCATCTTGCAAATTCTCCTGCAACACATACAAATTTATTGCAGGAATATAAACTTGCAAATGTAAAGCAGACTTTGAATCTTAGAAACTGTCATTACCAATAAAAATTGATAGCTGAAATCCTGAATATTTTTTTTTTAAATGAGTATCAATGGATTGGAGGCGGGTTGAGAAGATGCATAGCTACATACTTATCAATGCTTTTTTATCTTCTCAGAAAAGTTTATTTCAGATTTTATTCAAGAGGAAAGATTGATTTATGTTCATAAAGCAATTATCTCTTGTCTTGTAAGGAGTAACACAAAGAATAGACTGAAATCCATTGCAGGAGCATACAATAACATCAGTTCAGATTAAAATCTAATTCTAATCATTTCCTGAAGTACTGAAGCTACAGTTTAATTTGTTAAAAGCAATCATCCCACAATCTGTCACCATCTAGATGAGCTGGATTATAATTTCCAGTCTCCCTATGTGAATTCAGTTATGACTGTATTAATGGGGTATTATCAGAATTGAAATCCAAAAGATCTGAATGGCATTATGATAGGAAAAATATTATGATAATTTCTCAAAGGCATACATGTCTACTCCTCCAACTGAGGATACAGATTCTACACTAAGGAAAGTATATGTTCATACAGTTCATACATTACTTCTGATTCTGAACACCTCATATGTTGCAATTCCATTCTTTATTGTAAAGTTGAAGTATTCTTCTAGAATGATTAAGTATTCTTATTCCTCAGATGGTTCTACTTATCTTTCACTTTGATTATTCACTTCTCTGTTTCTTCAGAATATCATTTTAGTTAAGCAAGGTCAATCACAGGAAATAAGTATTCCTTTGCTTTTATTCAAGGACTTGCTGATTTATGATTTGGTGACTCTTAGCCACTACTTACTGTAACTATTTGTACTGTTGCTATAACTATTTGCACTGTTGCCATCGTCACACCTAAGGCTTGAGTCCTTTGGAGAATGGGGAGAGAGAATATTCAGCTTTGGGAGAGAGAATATTCAGTATCCATGACAAGGCTTCCTGCTATGTGACCGAGTCAATTGCATCAACAATGGCCTACAACTCAAAATTGTATATGAACTTTTTGATAAATAAACCTTTTAGTCACCTGTACAGTATCAAGAGATTGAACCTTATCAAAATTAGCTGAAAATATAAGAAACCAAAGACTGAAAAAAAATTCTTCTGGGTAATACTCAGTTTGCATATTATGTATGTTTCTTACGAACTATAGATTTGGGGAAAATTTTATTTAAAAAATATTTCCATTAAAAATAAGCCCATTGTCTTTAAATGTTAGAGGGATTCTTTAAAGACCCAAATAACAAAACAAGATAATAGGTTTAGTCACTTCTAAAGGATACTTTAGTATTTAATTTGCTGTTCAAAATGAGCATTTAGCCTGAAGATTCAACTAGTGAAGCAATGCCCCATCACATAGTCTATAAAATCTAACAACCCTCATTTGATCTTATTTGATGAAAGGATAAAATATGACTACACATTAGAAAGAGCTTTCTCTCAAAAAGGGTTGGTTGAAATCATACTGTGACATTCTTCAAGCATTGTTTACAAAGACAATGACTGTATGTGTAAATATGATAATAGGTATAAATATACACACACTACTGACAATATGGGTGTTAAAGCTCTCCTTTTTTTTCTTCCTCTAAGAAATAAATATCTATTAACAGATAAGAGTCAAGGATGTCCTTGAAGGCAAAAATCCCACTTAACATAGGTAAACCACAGAATTGCTCCACATTCAATTCTCTACCTAAAACATACAGGCAATGTTGACTTGCAGTGCACACGGGAACTGCAAAATGTGTTTGAGATTAGAAGGTGCTGAAAGGTTCTTTTTGTTGATGGCCTGTAAAACCTTGGAGAGATAACCAATGAGCCAGGATGATCCTAGCAATCATGAAAGAAGGGTAGTAAACTGAATAATCTCTTAAAACAAACTATATTGTAAGGGCCCCCAGCAGTTGCTGAACACAGTTTAACTCTTTGTTCCTTCATTTCTCTTGGCTCCAGACATGGTGACAGGCACAATCTCTGGGTTTCTGATCATCTACTGGTGGAACCAGGGCTTTTTTTTCCTCATAGAACGCCCAGAATGGAGTTCCGGCACCTTTTTTGGATGGAACCTTATAGGGTAGGCAAGGTGGGTTGTATAATGTGTGTAAGTTCCGGCACCTTTTTTTTTTTTTTTTTTTTTTTTTACAAAAAAAGCACTGGGTGGAACTACAAGGAAAACAAGCAGCCCAGACAGTCCTGAAAAACAGTGGCTCTTTCATGGAGTCTTTCTGATAACATTGACCCCCTCAATGGTTATTTTCAATACATAATGCAATCCCAAACATAATCTTTTGCCTAGAATGAATTGTGCTTAACAAAATCCACTCTGCTGTCTTTTGCATTGTGACTCTCACAAATCAAAGTTGCACCCCTTGCTGCAGAAGCCTGTTCATGATGTGTCATTTGGAAACAGAGTATTCCTTTGATTCATAATGGTTCAGTGCAGCACTTCTAAGTGTTTTTCTTTTCCTTGAACATTAAAGCAAGTAACCTTAGCAGGGTCCCTTAGATTGCAGAACTGGTTCTATTTTGTTGTTCTCCTTGTTATTAACAAAACCCAGTTATTTTGCCAAGATGGTATCAAAAGAAAAGTATTAGAAAATGGCCTCCTGCACCTTTCTATCTTATTCTTCAAAGTTCAAACAGATGCTCTAATCAAAATGAATTTAAGACAGAAAGTTCCTTCCTCTCCAAGTTATTCATAGTATTGCTGGCTAAGTTAGCCATACCGTGTAACTATGGTACACCAAATATCTTTCCAAATATGAGCCATGGATTTTAGAATCTACTAGGAAAATAAGCAAAAATGATTAAGATAGGGGAAAATATCCCAGAAATCAAAGTGGTACATCTTAAGAATATTCTTTGTTGCTATGATGAAGATTTACAAGAACTGATAAACTACAGTACCTTCCAGACAAACGCATCACAATCCACCCCGACTCTATTCAACCTGTGTGCCCTTCGGATGAAAGAATCCTCAGCTATGGCCAGTCATGTGGAAGTTGAAACTATAGAATACCAATTTAGAGAAAAGAGCACTTTGATAATGTTCTTGCACTTGTAATCAAAATCATTATGGCAAATATGTCACAGGATTAAAAAAAAAGGAAAGCAATGGGTTATAATCATACGCTAATGTGTTTTCTTCAGAACAAACTCTTCAGTTTCATCAGTCAGAAGGGTAGCTGTTCCAAACTAAGTAGATTCAAGACTGGAATAATGAGTAGTGTCCCCCCCTTTAGTGTTTTATCAAAAGAAAGAAAAATCAGATAAAAAATATTAGTTTGGTTGGTTAGTAAAAAAAATGTGTGTGTGTGTGTGTGTGTGTGTGTGTGTGATGGTATAAAGTCCTCGAACTCTGGGATGAATTTAAAACAGAGTTTGAGGACTTTATATCATTACACAAATATGCCTGGGATTCGCATTTTTATAGTTATTAGGTACGTATGTGTGTGTGTGTGTGTGTATGTGTGTGTGGGTAATCATGATAAACATCAAAGGGGTGAAGATGGAATGGCCCCCAAGGGTCGTGAAAGGGTGAATCAGCCCAAGGACGGGAGGCGTGTTCCAGCCTGGGAAAGCAGAGGACGCCCACCTGAGATACGGACACAAAAAGGGGGGGGAGGGCGGCAACACACATGTAGGTAAAGGAGGTAAGGAAGAATTAACTCAGTTTGCAGATGAGGCCAGGATTGGCCGGCCGGGACCTGTCACAAGATCTAGGAGCCGTGCGCAGACATGACTGTATTTATAAGCAAGCGCTCCCAGCATCCTGATTATACCCTGACGATGATGGCAGTTTTAGGCCATCGAAAGCTTGGTTTTATTTATTAAAACTGTATTGTTTTATACTTCCTGGTGATCATAACTTTGTTGTCTTTTAAATATATATATATATATATATATCTCCAAAGGACAAGGCCTCCTTTACCATGGTGAAATGGCACTGGAGCTTTCTAAAAGGTCAGATTATTAACTCTGCCCTTTCGAAAATGAAATGTTTTAAAGTCTTTCCATGAATGCCAAAATTATCTTTACTGCCTTCTGAAAATCAGAAACAGAATGAGAAAAGTCATCAGTCTTTTAAAACTGCTTATTCTTCCTTTTAATTATTTTGTAAGTCTGGGACTTATAATATAATTAGATGTTTAAAACACAGTTGATAGAAATAATACGGAAACCCAAAGTAAACCCCATTGTATTATTCAACATTAAAATTCAGCTCTGTAAATGACATAAACACAAGACAAAATGCCAGTTGTGTCAAATCTTATACAACAGAAAAGCTTGTGCATGATGATTGTTTCAAACTTTTTACACAATTTAGTCCCAAAACAAATGTGTAGAGAACACTAGTGTTAACAAAAGCAGCTAAGAAAGGAAAGGATGTTGGCCCCAACTATTTCTTAAGAGCTTGTCATTCGGATACCCCAGTCAATCCTGCTAATCCACAGCAAGCCATTCCAAGAAGCAAGATCTGGCACAGACATTTCAAGTTTATTTTTGTCAAATGCCAATTCACACTTTAAGAGAAAGAGGTCTGTATTTTCTTCTGTGAACATTTCCACTAGTCAACTTCAGCCAATCCCTTGATAAAGGTATGTAGTAAATATGACTTGCTTGTCTTATTAAAACATCACATTGCAAAATACATGTCAAAAACATAATGTGACACACACATACAAATATATTTAGTCTAATTTTGGAATGGTGATGGTGATTCAAGGGCGAAAGCTTAACTGTAAAGTTGGTATAATCAAATACACCTCTGATTGCATTGAAAATAACACACTTTAAAGTGACTTTTAACATTTCTTTCTATAGGTTGTGAACTTTTTCCCAAATAATTTACAAGCTTTAGATGTGCTGAATCAACATACAGTATTTACATTTTTTTAAAAAAATATATTTTGTATGCCACCCATCTCACCATCGAGTGACTCTGGGCAGGTCATGGCATCATAAATAACAGGATAGGCAATAAGAAGGTTAAAAATATTAGAACATTTTATATTAAAAATTAAAACATTAAAATTAATAATAGTAATAATAGATAAATAGATAGATAAATAGTAATAGATAAAAAGAACGAAAACAGAAATGGGATAAAGATGAAATCCTCATTAAAATTACTATCCACCTCCCGAAAGGAGGTGAATTTACCTTCCTTCTGTTCTTATGCCTGAACCAAATGTTCACTATGGATATCTGTCTCTATTATTTCTCTGATGTATCTAATTGAAGAACTATTCCCTGCATGGATGTCCTCTTCTAGTTTCCAAGCCCTCAAATACATATTGGTTAAATGATTGTCATAGCTACATTATTTGCATTCTGGCATTGCCAGCTGTTACTATGCTGAGTGCATTCTTTTGTGACTACAGGAAGAAAATGTGAAGGATGAATGAAAACATTTAACTTCTCAACTGGAGATGTGTCAGTGTTCTAATATGATAGGCATTTGTTTCAGCGCACTGGGCCAGCTTTTCAGCTTCATGCTTTCCTAATTCATTCCACATCACTGTCTAGGAAAGAATTTTTCACTTGATAAAATTATGCACTATCTTGACTTCAGAATATTAAAATGGGCAGGGAATAGATGGCTCATGTGATTGGTAAAAGATTCATATTTCAGTGCACTGTTCATAGTTTAGTTTATAATAATCATTCAATATTTTTGTAAACAATTCTATTTATTCAGTGAGAAAAGTAAGTGTGAAATTCATTACAGTTTTTATGTAGCATATACAGAAGAGAACCATGTGTCACAGTCAACACTAAAACCTAAAATATTAGGGAAACTTGATGTAATTCCAATTCAGCAACAGAGAACGAAATTTTAAAATAAGAGGCAATTTGAAATCACACCCTTATTTGTTGCATTCACTTTATAAGTCACCTAATTGGAAGACTTAAAGTGACATAAATAAATTTAAAAACACATCATGTCCTGCCAGAAAAGCCAAGTCTGAAAAGAGTAAGGTTATAGACTTCAGGGAAAATGCTATTCCTGAGGGGAGACCTGGCAATATTTCTTCAATGACATATGCCATGGACGAAGAACTTGTTTTAAAGAAATGATTTGGCCTTAGCAGATAGCAAACTGCATGTCTAATGGTATGATTTTGTGTTCTAATTTTCGGAGTGGGCGGAAATTAATGGTTAAAATGATTGCCATAATCTGTTTTGGCTCAGTCCACCAAAGGGTTACTAGGGTATCTAATGATGTCACTGGAAAGGGCAACCAGGTTTTGGAAAAGTGGAAAGTTTGGGGAAAAGAAGATTTCAATGCAAATGAGGTAGTTAAACACAGCTGATATTTATTTAATGTAAATGCTTTCATTCCTATTCCCAAACTGGCAGAGGTGGTGGGTGGGGACACACCAAATACAAAAAACAGCATGAAGAAAAGAAAATAATACAGTTCTGCTCTGGAACTGAACATTGGAAATGATGAATTCAAGTTACTATCATTCAGAAATCATTCCAGATTAGATGTTGGTGGAGCTGCATGAGAAACATTTTTACTTAGTCTAGGCAGAGAATTGTTTGTATTTTTCCCCAGTTTTCATTCATTGTGTAGGAAGGAAATCAAATTTTCCCACCACATATTCTTCCCACCATAATCAGGAGAAAATTTTCAAAATCACACAATCAAATCAATTCTAGACAAAGATCAAAATGCAATGGAAAACGTCAATGTAATTGGGTGAATGTTGAGTATAACAACGTAAAAGGGCAATTCAGAAATAAATCTCCATTTCAGCATGTGCGAGAAATAGGCGGGGAGACGCCTGTCCTATGGCGCCGTGCACAGTAGTTCAACAGACAGTGAAGAGTGGAAGGAGAAGGTTGTGTTGCAGTTGACTCGTCCCCTAGATCAATTGAAAATGAACCAGTTTTTTAAAATGAAACCATGGCTTGCATTGCACTGCTTCGATGATGACAATGTGCTTCACAATGCAGTTACAGGGTGGCTTCATTCCCAGGCAGGAGATTTTTTGCACAAGGAATTTCAAACCTTTAAGATGTTATGACAAGTCCCTCAATCTGAATGGCGATTATGTCAAAAAGTAATGTGATGTTGCAGTTTTCTAATGTATAATAAAACTTCTGTATCTGCAAGTGTCTGTCATTGATAACCAAATGGAGGTTTATTTCCGAATTGCCCTCATAATAAGAGTTGGAAGGGACCTTGGAGAGCTTCTAATCTAACTCTCTGCACAGGCAGGAGACTCTGTATACATTGGACAAATCGCTGTCCAATCTCTTCTTAAATACTTCCAATGATGGCACACTTACAACTTCTGAAGGCAAGTCATTCCACTGATTGTTTTCACTGTTAGGAAATTTCTTCTTACTTCTAGGTTGCTTCTCTCTTTGATAAGTTTCCAAATGTTACTTTTTGTCCTGCCCTCAGTAGTCAACCTCCTTCTCTCTGTGGCAGCCCCTCAAATATTGGAAGACTGCTATCAAGTCACCCCTAGTCCTTCTCTTTGCTTGACTAGAAATACCCAGTTCCTACAACCATTCACTGTAGATTTTATCTTCCAATCCCTTAATCATCTTTGTTGCTCTTCTCTGCAGAGTCTAAACATCTTTTTTGTGTTGTGGTGACCAAAACTGAACGCGATATCCCGGTATTCGTCCTTGTTCATCTAAGATCTCTTTAGTCAAAATGAAAAAAAAAAAACCTCATTTCCCAAAGGGATTACCAATTTTCAATCAACAAATGCCAAATAAATGGAAAACCACATCTCAACAGGGTGCATGATTACAAAGCACTGCCTCTTGGAATGTCGGCTAAGTGCGCCCTTTCCAGGAACAAAGGGCATATAAAGGGCTCCTAGAAAAGACAATGTCTGTGCCTCCGACAGCTGATTTTGTATATTGTATATTGCAGGGGTCCCCAACCCCTGGTCCATGGACCAGTACCGGGCCGTGGCATGCCAGCAACCAGGCTGCACAAACAAGCAAAGCCCCATCTGTGAGATGCAGGCAGTACACAAAAAGAAGCATCCTCCGGTCTGTGGAAAAACCACGGAACCGGTCCCTGGTGCCCAAAAGATTGGGGACCTCTGGTATATTGCATTCTCAGAGTAAACTGCTCATATTCAAGCAATTGTGCACATTCTTTATTCCTGATTTGGAAATGAACAAGGAAAGATTTCTTTCCAACAACTGGATTAAAGAAATTCTGCTTTTTAAGTTTCATTCAAAAGATAGAGAGTTCCACGAAAATTCTCATGGGTGGAAGGTGGTACTCTTACACTAAGTGATAAGACAGCGAAATGCACAATGTCTGAGTGTGTCTACAAGAATGGTTTATCTTTCATTGTAGAATCATTTTCCCCCAGGAAATTGCAATATCCATGTATCGCTATGGGGCAGGCCCATCATTCAGAAATATTTGGAGATATTATTTTTCTCCAAAGAAAACAAGGCAAAAAAAAAAAATCCTACAAAGTTGGTGGAGAATTTTGAAATGTCATTTTTGCTTACCTGTAGCTCCAGTTGTCACACCCGGCCCTTACATGATATAGCAGTATGTGTGTGTGTGTCTTCATTTAGTGACCATTCAAAGTTACAACGGCATTGAAAAAACTTATGACTTATGATAATTTTTCACACTTACAACCGTTGCGGCATCCCCACGGTCACATGATTTACATTCAGATGCTTGGCAACTGACTCTCATTTATGACGGTTGCAGTGTCCCGGGGTCATGTGATCAGCTTGTGCAGTCTTCTGACAAGCAAAGTCAATGGAGAAGCCAGATTCACTTAACAACCGTGTCACTAACTTAATAACTGCAGCAATTCACTTAACAAACGTGGTAAGAAAGATTGTAAAATGGGGCAAAACTCACTTAACAAATTTCTCACTTAGCTACATAAATGTTGGGCTCAATTGTGGTTGTAAGTCGAGAACTATCTGTACATACACATACGTATATACACACACACACACAATTTTATAATTTTTATTTATTTATTAAAAGATTTATATGACTCTCCATTTTAAACATTCTGGGTAGGGACATTTAGTCCCTAACAAACTACATCTCAGAAAAGAAAATGCAATAAAATCACATCATTAATGCAAATACATGAAACAGTAGAATATTCTTGAAAACCAGAAAAAGAAAATTTGTCTCTGATTTCATTCCTAAATAACCAGTTAAGAACTAACATAACCTCTGTGAAAAAGGACAATATTACTGCTAGCAGGACTGGGATTCAACAGAGCAGTGATTGCTCAGTACTTTACATTTCCTTTCTTTTACTAGTAGAGTATTTTTCCCTGCAATAAATGGACTGTTAAAAGAAATGAATCCAATTCTGCAGTAAAGCCGTTCTTTAACAGCCTAAGCAATTTAACAATCCCTTCTGACACCTTTGCCTTAATTCTGCTGTCATATTCCCTGGGTCAGTACAGCCTGGCCATTTGTAGCTAGGCGGAAATTATGTAACAAAGATGATTTGCAAGAAGATATAGCACAGCACAGCACCTTCATTTTTCTTATCGGGAAAAAAACAACAACCTAGCCTACTTTTGAATTATGCAATGAAAATGTTTCCCTTCACTGGATTTCTTCAAACACAAGGCTGTTAGCTGCCTGTCAGTGATGCTAATTTGGGAATCAGGCACTGTGCATGGAGTCAGATTCACTGTCTTAATAGCCCCACCCAGCTTGCTGATTCTGTTTTGCCAGTGTTTTTGCTAGCATTTATTTGCAATTTTCCAGGAAGTTGATGTATAAGATTGTGTAGTGACACTTAATTTCTTTATGAATGAATATGTGTAGGACTGCATTGTTGATTTCTGATTCCTTTTCATTCTTCCTATACCTTTCAGAAATCAGTACAGGTAGTCTCCATGGTTAACAAACATTTGTTCAGTGACCGCCTGAAGTTATGATGGCACTGAACAAATGGAAGTTATGACAATTGCAGAGTCCCCATGATCAAAATTAGGGTGCTTGGCAGGCAGCCCACTTTTACAATTGCAGGTGCACTTCAAATCCCCTGCATCCATTTCTCCCCTCCCCCATCTCTTCCCTTTTGCCATCCTGCACTCCCTGAAGAAGCCTCGCAAAGGACCAGCAATTGCCTTGGTGGACATACCTCAGCAGTAGCAAGATGATGGTCGACTGTGAGCGGCAGAGGGAAGTGGCAGAATACCAGATGGCTAAAGGAGCAGAGATGGAGAGGAGCAAGGTGAGTGGGGAGGGACTTAAAGGAGAGGCAAATATGGCAGGATAGAAGAGCGAGGTCCTCACCTAACAGCAGCACCATCCTGGCCCAACAACTGCAACCAGGAATACCAGAACTGCTGTTGTAAGTGGTCTGGTCACATGATGTTTCACTTAATGATTGCACCACTTAGCAATGGAAATTCTGATCCCAATTAGGATCACTGAGAAAGGACTATGTGTACATGAAAGTAGATATGAGGGCATACACATCCCCTCTGCAGCCAATAGCCATATAATTTTAACATTACAAATTTACAGAATCAGGCATTGTGACTTTATGATCCTCTTTGTGGTAAGGACGGATGCTTGATTAAAACAACAACAACAACAAAAGGCCAGTTCATGTCCACTAGTCCTCCAACTAAGAAGCCTAGTTCCTAGATAGCTGTTTATAATACATTTCAGATTACTATATCATCTCCAGGATATTTTTTGGATACTACTAGTAGGGAACATTCTTATAGTGGTATAGCCCTTTCTTTAAAACAACCTTTAACTAAATTTCCCTCTTCAATAAAATGAGGAACAGTGTATAATCTATATGGAAGTTGCAGTTTAACATGCCTGGAAAATTATTGCATTGGAGAAAGCCACCTTATACACTTTATAATGAGTGATGTATACCTATAATGAATTTCAGTGAAATGCAAATAGTTGTCAGTTTAACATTATTTATCAGCTAAAAAGCCATAAACTAGATGTTTTTTAGCTGTTGATAAAGACTACCTGCTTCCTATTTATTTCCATATCAGAATTGGAATTTAATGTTCAATTCCTAATTGGTAGGATTTAAGTACTCTTAAATTTCAACACAATTATCAAGGTTTATGCAGTATATTAAGTAATGTCATAATTGGGCTTTTTATTATTATAATTATTATTGCCATCTTCCTTATACTTTCTGACAAACTGTTAGCAAGAGACAGTATTCTTGAATGCTTAAATGGTTACTGTAAAGATTACTGTTATCATATTCTTTCTGGTCATGAAAAGCCTCGCAATCCAGTAACTAAGCATTGGAGCATCCTGAAATCAAATGGCCCTTTCCAGTTCATCAACGAAGCAGGACTGATTTTGAGAATTACTTGAGGACTGGCCAATAAGGCAATGAAGTCAAGTTACTGAGTGACCTCCGAAGAGCATTAAGTTAGCTAAGGAAACTGCCATAATCTGTGTTAGATTTTCTATAGGCAACAGGATAGCTAATACAATAGTATTAGCTCTCAGATCAATTTTGCTTGTGTGTTTAGGGGGATGGGATGGGAACAGAAAGCTACTTACAAATGTTCCGGCTAGTGAGGAAACTTAATGATTTTACATGCAGCACCAAAATCACTTTGTATAGCTCTTGGCTCTCTAGTCAGCATCTTCTTCTTCTTCTTCTTGTGCCATATCCGTTATCGGACATTGGCGATCATGTTGGCGATCCTGTTTTTATCAGCAGCTGCACGAAAAAGTGCTGCTGAGTTTTGTCCAAACCAGTCCCTCAGATTTTGAAGCCATGATGTTCTTCTTCTGCCTGGACCTCGTTTGCCTTCAATCTTTCCCTGGAGGATTAAATGGAGTATGCCGTATTTTTCTGGGTGTCGCATCACATGTCCGAAATATTCTAATTTTCGTTTTTTAATTGTTTTGATGATTTCCCTTGGCTTTCCCAGGCGGCTTATCACCTCATTTCTGATCTTGTCAACCCAGCTTATACGTAACAGCCGCCTGTAAATCCACATTTCAAATGCTTCTAGTCTCTTCAGGTGGCCTTCTGTTAGAGACCAACTCTCTACTCCATAGAGCAGGATAGAAAAAATATAACATCTGACAAGCCTGATTTTCAGTCTTAGGCTTATGTCATGACTGCAGAAGAGCCTTTTCATTTTGAAGAATGCTGTTCGAGCTGTCTCTATCCTTGTCTTTACTTCAGTGGTCATGTCCCAGCTTTCATGTAAATTAGAACAGAGGTGCATGATCCTTTCAACTTTTTCAAGTGATATTCTTTCTGAATTTATTGGTGGTAAATTAACGGGTTGTTTGCTGATGACCATGATCTTGGTTTTGAGGTGTCAAGCTTCAAGCCGTATTTTTAAGATATTTCTGTGACTCTGTTAATGAAGGTGTTCATGCTTACTGGCAAGCAGAACTGTATCGTCAGCATATCTTAAGTTGTTGATCCAAACACCGTTTACTTTGATACCAGCAGCGATGTTCTCCAGTGCCTGATTGAAGATTGACTCAGAGTAGATGTTGAACAACAGTGGAGACAGAATACATCCCTGTCTGACCCCTCTTCTTATTTCTGCATCAGCTGAGTATTTTTGGCCTAGTCTCACATTTGCTACCTGATGCCAATACAGATTCTTTATGATTTGGATGTCTTTGTCATCTAGTCCCCCTTGTTTCAGGATTTCTAATAGTTTGCTGTGTCTTATTTTATCAAAAGCTTTTTCAAAATCAATGAAGTACATGTAAACGCTGTGATTGACATCTCTACAACACTGTACAAGAACTTGAATGCTGAATAGCGCATCTCATGTACCAAGATTGTTTCTGAAACTAAATTGTGTGTTACCTAGACGCTCTTCAATTTTGTTGTATATTCTTGTGTGAATTATTCTCAGGAATATTTTCAGGGTATGACTCATTAAGCTTATTGTTCTGTATTCGGTACACTTCTTTGCATTTATTTTTTGGGGGATTGTCACAAAGGTTGATTTTTGGCAATCATTTGGTATCTTTCCTGTTTCATATATCCGATATATATTCATATATATATTCATATATATTCATATATATATATATATTCATATATCTAGTCAGCATAGAAAGACAAAAGCAGCTTTTACTTTGTGTCTGGGTCACCTTCATTAGTTAAAATATACATTTTGTTTAAAAATGATCTATCACCCATTCTCTCTTGCATGAAAAAGCATGCATTATGTACATAGTTCAATGTTATAATAGTCTCAAAATAGTTATTGTTGTGGCCCTTTTAAATATACAAGGCTATATAGCAGGGGTGTCAAACTGCCGGCTCACAGGCCGGACGCATCACACAGAAACCGTGCCCAGCCCATTGCTGGCAATGGCAAAATTGTCCCGATACATTGTGCGATGTCATGTGACATCGCAAATTTGACAAGTCTGCTATATAGTATAGCACACAATGTAGAAAATTGCTTAAAGTTTTTGATTTCACACAGTAATATGTCACCAGCTATGCAGTAGGAAAATGATCACAATCAGCATCAGAGTCATTTCACACATCATACAGCAGCAAGCTCAGCAAGGTCCTAAACTTGTCATAACCATGTCTACGTTTTGTGTCAACAACTTCTCTAGTTGAGGATTTCCTGGAACTCCCCCCATCAAAGTACTAACCAATTCTACTTGTCTTTTTAAAAATTAGTTAAAAATCAGTAGGTGCTGCCATCTAGCTTTTCTAATAGGCTCAATATTTTTTTATTTAAAACTTCTTTATAATTTTCTAAGAAAAAGTTTGAAGGATTGCAAGAGCTCAAGTTCTACTTCTATTTTAGTGTGTGTGTGCATTATTAGCTAGAGTATAATGTGCCACTAGGTTTAAACACAGTCTATAATTGCAGGCTAACTCTGCTGACTGCTACCAGTTCAATCCTGACCAGCTCAAGGTTGACTTCCAAGGTTGGTAAAATGAGGATCTAAATTGTTGGGGAAAATATGCTGACTCTGTAAACCACTTAGAAAGGGTTGTAAAGCACTGTGAAGAGGTAGATAAGTCTAAGGGCTATTGCTAAGTGCCAGCCTCACTGGTAGTCTTCTCACACATCAACAATAAACCAATCCCTGACATTCCTTCTGCTGCTTTTAAAAAGGAGGAAAATTTGATACAGTTTTATATCTGAATATTGTCCTCCCTTAATGACAAGATCTTATTTTGTTTTATGTCTCAGAGTCAGTTTATGATGCCTACTGACTGCCTGAACAATTCCCTACAATTTTCTTGACAAGATTTTTGGAAAATGTCTTGCCATTGCCTCCTTCCTGGGAGTGGGAGAAAGTGACTGGTCCAAGGTTAGCCAGTTGGCTTTGTGCCTAAGGCAGGACTACAACTGCTCTTGTGTTTCTAATCTGATGCTTCCACCACTGCGCCAAACTAACTTTCTTAATGACAGAACTCAAATATAAAACTATGTCTGAACTTCCTGCTCTCCTAAGATTTTGGGCAGGGCAACAAGAGAAATTGAATTACCGTATTTGTTAACTAGGGTTTTGGGGTTTTTTTGCTACAGTATCATAGGCTGTTGAAAGTAGGAAGTACAGTTGAAACTATTGGTAAAGCAGCTAAAGGGACTTTTTAGTGGCAAGGGAAACAACTGGCACCAATATGTACTAATTGTTAAGCAGAAGATAATTTCTATTATTATGATGATGATGATGATGATGATGATGATGATGATGATGATGATGATGATGATGATGATGATGATGATGATGATGATGATGATGTTAGGCAATTATTTTCCTAGGAATAAGGTCAAGCTTTTGCGATACATATCACATTCTCACAGTTTTAGCAGCAAAAGCTACTGGTTATCATTTCAACATCCTTAGAATCAGATTACAAGAAAATTTTATGTTGTGATGGGAATTTGCCAAGGAAGCAACTTTCAAAGGGGTTAAAGAAATAATATTAGCAACATAGACTGTTTATGACAGCAATTTTCAAATTCATGGTGCCTTCCAATGCCAGAAGCAATAGCATAGGGAGAGTGTTATTATAACAGCATGATTCTCTGTGAAAGCTTGTCACCTTCTGCTCTTGAGCCTTGCTAATGCACAAAGGCAAGATGCCCAGTTTAGAAAAGGGATGTTTTTCAACAGTTACATGGTAGCTGCTAATTCAGATATTAATACACAATGGTTGATTCTTGTTGCAGCTAGCACAGAAAATGCTTACCTCTGAGGATAAAAAATGTGAATGTTATGTCTGAACTTTCAAAATTCAGGCTGTATTATTTTTGAAGAAATGTTGCCAAAATGGTATTTTTATTTTTATTCTGGAAAATGTTTATCCAGATCCTATAATAATGATTAGCCCAGGCAGAAAAAAATCCGTTTTTGTGTCTCAGAAAATTCCAAAAATCTTCACCAAGTTACCAACACAGATTACCCCCACCCCACCCCAGGTCAAAAGAAATAATTTAGAAATGTATCCCTAACTCAGTGGTCGCCAACATTTCTTAGCAGGGAGGGAGAGGGGATGAGTCCATGTGGATACAGGCATGCAAATGAGCACACACAATTGCATTAACACAAGTAGTGGGCTGCAGCCCGGGGGTTGGTTCAGTTAGTTGGCCATAACTGAAAACAGATTATTTACCACCATACTAAAGAATTTTCCCCAGTCCTAAGGCAATTTATGTGTTTGTGTGTGTTTGTGTGTGCATGAACAAAACTCTAAAAGACAGAAAAGATATATACTGCCACAAGGAAAAGAGGGTCAACCTATTCTGCAAAACACCTGAAGGCAGGACAAGAAGCAATGGATGGAAACTAATCAAGGAGAGATCCAGCCTAGAACTAAGGAAATATTTCCTGACAGTTAGAACAAGTAATCAGTGAAACAATTTGCCTCCAGAAGTTGTAAGTGCTCCAACACTGGAGGATTTTAAGAAGAGTGTGGACAACCATTTGTCTGAAATGGTATAGGATTTCCTGCTTGAGCAGGGAGTTGGATTAAAAGTCCTCCTAGGTCACTTCCAACTCTGTTATTCTGAAAAAAAGATGAACTACCTGAAGAAGTTTGCTTCATGCAATACCTTATCAATGTCAAGATGAAAATAGTGGTTCAGTTTCACTTCCCGTGGCTCCCACTTCTCCTCACCGGTTTCTTTAGTTTTTTCCTTATCTGATGGTATGTACTTGAATAGGTCCAAAATATATGACACAAGCAAGATTGTACAGTTGCAAGTTGTAGAGGTTACAAACAAAGAATCATCCTGAAATTCCTACAGCTTGGTCAGAATTTACAAATCACTGTTTTCAGTTACACAAGCTTAGTCATTTGCAGGTAAATTTCAGAGTGAGGTCTAAGGGGAACATTTTTCGCTACTAGTGTGAAAGGTGAAATTTTTATGAATAATGGAATATTACTCCAGCCAATGCTGTATTTAATTATTGCTCTACTATGGCAAACAAATTACATTCAGTCATCTGCAACATTAAATGTCTCATCATGCATTCTTCACCAACCCAATATCCTCCACATGTTTAGAAAAGCCAAAGCAGAGAAAAACTGTAAATTACCCTCCCATCACATCTGGAGAGTGTCAAGCTGGGAAAAGTTGGCATAATGAATCAATTGATTAATTCACAGAAGTTTACTATGTTATTCCTTTTAATCAGTGCTTTTTTGCTATAAAAAAAAAAAGGTGCTGGAACTCACACATGTCATATAATCCGCCTTGCCTACCCTACAAGGTTCCATCCAAAAAAGGTGCCGGAACTCCATTCTGGGTGTTCTATGAGAAAAAAAAGCCCTGCTTTTAATACAGAAGTCTGAAAACAATCAGCTATGCCAACATTCTTCTGGTCTGCTAATGCAACTACCCTCTTCCGGTATTTTTAAGGTGTTGTAGGACATGATTATTTTCTCTCTCCTTCCACCACAGTATCTAAAAGTTCCAGCATATCAATCAGAATACAAAGAGAACAAGGAAGAATGGAACAAGAAACTGCCCTAGCTTATTAATAAAGCACAGCACACAGAGGTCCCAAGATACAGTGCATCATCAGTTAAAGGGGTATAAAGGCAGTAATAGTCATAATAAGCTAGAATGACAACAAAGGACACCAGGTTTGTCATGCCATCACCACGTGATGGACACACAAAGTACTTAATACTTGTATTACAACATCTGATGCAAAAATATAAGTTGTGTCACTTGTGCCATGATACAACGTACAGTATACAATATGTCATAATTTGGTTCCATGGAAACCCTCCTCCCCAGTTGCCACATGCAACCCTCAGTCTCATTTTTGTGATCCAAACAACATTCACAGATCATGCCGCTTGAATTCAGGTTTGGGATTACTGACGTTTAGCAACAAGGTGCAGTTTTAGACATTAACATCTCATTCCCCCCTTAAAATATCTGGGAAAAATGCTGAAAATATGTAACTTTACATCTACAGCCCTTGTAGACCTTTCAAAGAGTACAGATTGTTCTGACTCTGTCAAGCTCTACTGTGGGGTTTGCATGGCTTAGAGGATTGTCTGAACTAGAGTTTGTACAAACAGCTTATGGCTTTTGCATGTTGCAAAAATGTAGACAATTATAAGGTTATTCAGTAAGCAAACCGTGGATTGATTTTCTTTGCCAATTCATTTTAATGGTAGCTCTAGAACAGGGGTATCAAACTCACAACATCACATGACGTGTCATGACATATCGTGACTTTTTTCCCATTGCCCGCAATGGGGTGGGCGCGGTTTCACCATGATGCATCCGGCCCTTGGGCCGGCAATTTGACACCCCTGCTCTAGAAGTCTCTGTTCTGGAACCTCAAAATTCTCACATTTTGATTTAATGGCTTACAGCAGGAATCTGCAACCTTGACAACTTTAAGACTTGTAGACTTCAGCTTCCAGAATTCCTCAACCAGCATAGCTGAAGTCCACAAGTCTTAAAGTTGTCAAGGTTGCAGACTCCTGGTTTACAGTATTGGACTTCACTTCAGAAACTCAGCGAGGGTAACTGGCTAAAATGAGACAAGAAACTGGTGGTTCTTCTCTTTGAACTGTATGCTGTGGACTAATATGTTGTTATAATGTGGCAGAATTTTGGCATAATAACAGCAACTAAAAAAAAGAGAGATGTTATACAGTAAATAGCCATAAAATGATCACACTCACTTTTATTATTTGAATACAATGCTTTAGGAAAATTTCTTAATTCCAACTGATGTTGTGAAACTACAGACAGTAGTAAGTTGCACTGTATTTTTTTCTTACTATTAAAAGATAGGTGGTATATATTTCTATTGTGATTATGTAATAACCTAATTTGTCTTCATAATAGAACACTGGCAGAAAAAATTTTTTATTCTTCCCCTCCCTCATCTTTATGAATACCAGAAAGCATTTCAATTTGACATGAAAAGTAATTCTTGCTTTTGAATTATGAAACGAGGTTATTTTATTTGTATTTGGTTTGTTGACTAGTATGTTAGATATAGGCCTGGGAAATCCATAGATGTCGGCATTGTTCAATGAATGGTCTTTTGACAGTTGAATGTGTAATGTAAAACAGAGGTAATAATTATCTTACTGCCAGAGGTAAAAATCACTTCTACTGCTAAGCTAAGCAGGTTTTACCCCATCAAGGTTTCCCCATGCAATTGAGATGGGAGCGTTAGCATGGGTGTATATCTATAGTAACTTTGTGGTTTTACTGAGCTTTGATGCAGTTTCGTTGGTTTTCCTTTAATGAATTTTTTTGTTTTTGTTTTGTTCACCACCCAAAAGGCAGCCGTATAAATTAGATGAAGAATAATTAAAAATAAATGAAACTGCTAAGATGGTAAGAAACTCAGAAACATGTCTACGTTGCATTGAGATTATTTGTGGAAGAACAAGATTATGTCAAGCTTTCAAGTAAAGTTGCACCAAGCCTTTTTTAAAAAATAAATAAAAATGATGACCTCTTTTGAGAGGCATAATGAATCAGAACCCAGTGACTAATAAGAGAGTCAAGACAAAATGAAAATACTTTTTTCCAGAAGGAAGCAAGCCAGTGGTAAAAGAGGCTAGACATCAATGTGTGATTAGGTAAATAAAGTACTAAATTTAAGTATTGCTCGCCTATCCTTAAGAGCAGCAGCAATAGCACTTAGACATATATACCACTTCACAGGACTTTACAGCCCTCTCTAAGCAGTTTACAGAGTCAGCAAATTGTCCCCAACAATCTGGGTACTCATTTGACTGAGTTTGGAAGGATGGAAGGCTGAGTCAACCTTGAGCCAATGAGAATCGAACTGCTAAAGTGCTGGCAGCCGGCAGTCGGCAGAAGTAGCCTGCAGTACTGCATTCTAACCACTGTGCTAGCATGGCTCTTAAGATGGCAGAAAACTAAAATAGCACCTTTTAAGACCTGCTGTCCCTATTGCTGCCCTCTTTATGCTGTTTCAGTTCTCTCTCAATGCCAATCACCTGGTTCTATCCAAAGTAATGAATGACAAAGCCTCAGAGATTTTATACAACCTAAGGTTGTTCATGAACAAAATTACAGCACATGTTAAAAAGAAATGCTTGAATACCTGTACCATTAAGGATAACTTTTAATATGTCTGATCCATTTTCTGGGAACAAGACAAAGACATGAAATGTAGCAGAAAAAAAGTTGCCAATATATGTTTGACCCTTGGTTGGATGCAGATGAAAAAGGTCCATTGTTCAAACATCTTGTTTAGTAGAACTGAAGTTTTTTAAACATGAGATATCTGATGCCCATTCAAGATTCAGCTGAAAGACCTTTAGAAAATTTTTAGTCATGATGAATGCTTCTTCATGATGGGTTCTGTCTCAGTCAAGGATTTCTTCACCAGACATCTGACTCAGATGATACCTAGATAAAACTTTATTTCTTCAAACCAGAGAAGAGATTTTCTACAATAAAAAGTCTGGTTTCCAGATCATCCAGAAGAAGATGTCCTATTGATGTCCTATTGATGGCCTATTGATGTCTCTTGTAGAGCAGCGATTCTCAAACATTTTGGTCCAAGGACTCCTTTGGTTCATGTGGGTTATATCTTTGAATTGTTATTATATTCTAAATTAAAACTGAGACATTTTAAAATATTTATTTGACATCACAGACCTAGAGATACCCAAGGACCCCTGACCATACTTTGAGAACAAACGTGTAAGGAATTTTCTATTTTTCCAGATATCTACTAATTCTGTTTAAAGCAATGGTGGGATTCAAATATGAGAACAACTGGTTCTCTATGTGGATGCTGCTTCAGGAAGTCGATTCTGGGCCTAGGCAACAAAAAATTAGCTACCGGTTCGGCTGAAGTGGTGTGAACTGGCTGAATCCCACCAACTGGTTTAAAGGTATTTAATTTACAGAAATAGCTTGTAACAATGTATATATAATAAACAAAATGGCATAGAGACCATTTATCTCTCATAGTATTTGTCCAGCTGATATGAACTAATAAGGTTCTTACATTCTGAGTTCCTTCAGTTAAACAATGTCATCTATCAAGACTCAGAAGTGTTTTTTTGCTGTTGTGGTGCCTGCTCTCTTGGAAGAGGTTTCCCTGAAATGCATGTTGCTTATACCCTAATAGCATTTCACAAAGCACTGAAGACTTGGATGTTCTACGAGGACTTGGATTAGGGATGTGGGCATCGTTATCTGGACTCATCATATGTTGTTGTTCTTTTCTCTCTCTCTCTTTCTGTCTTTTGTTTTTAATAATTTTATTATATTATATTTTTGTTTGGTTTTATTGTACACTGTCCAAAATCAGTTCATAGTCAGGAAAGGCTGAAATTTAATTCATTTAATTTAAAAAGTGTAGCTTTTTGTTAAAGCTACATCCATAGCATCTGTTTGCATTTTCTAAGTATTGTCCATTGATTCATTTTCTATTAAAATTCATAAAGCTATTCTGTTTAAAATTACAATTATTTTTCTTCTATTTGTTATTGAATTAATCTTTAAAGTACTCACTACATGTTAAGTCAAAGTCTATTAACATTAATTAACCATAGGACATAAAATTATCAATCACCAAATCCCACATGAAACTAATGGATGTCATACTAAAAAAAAGAAGCTTGACAAAATAAACATATAACATGAACAAACAAAACACAGTTTGATATTCACAATGTCAATGATTTCTGAGTGGTTCAAATTCTATGGCTTATCTATAAATTTAACTAACAGAAAAAAAGTTTGTACACCTTTCAGCTGTGCAAAACTCTCAAGAACATCAGTCAACTGTAGCAAATTCAAAAGCGGTATTGGCCATATACTCTTAAAGCATATTGTACATCAGTGGTTCTCAACCTTTTTAATGCCGCGACCCCCAACCGGTCGTAAGTCGAGGACTAAACTGGTCGTAAGTCGAGGACTAAACTGGTCGTAAGTCGAGGACTAAACTGGTCGTAAGTCAAGGACTACCCAACTTGTCATAAGTCGAGGACTTTCCCTGCCCGGGAGCGCCGCGCATGTGTGGTTCCGCCCCCTGCACCGGCCGAGGCGTAGCTGGCAAGCGGCAGAGACGGAGCAGGCCGACCACCAGCTGGCCCAGCCCAAGGGAGGTAAGGCACCTGCCGGAAAAGGGGAAAAAAATGGCGGACAAAAAAAATGGCGGACAGCCTTGCTTGGCAACCCCCGTGAAATGGTCAATCGACCCCAAATGGGGTCGCGACCCATAGGTTGAGAACCGCTGTTGTACATCCCTATTATGTTTTTCAAACACTTCTATGTTAATTATCTTGAAATGAATACTCAAGATTATACCAAGTAAATATAATGAAATTAAAAAAGCAGCATGATTCATGTCACTTTTACAATTATGGAGGTCAATCTCCAGTCTGTGTGTGCATATCTCTGTGTTTATCTGTATGTACAAGGGAGAGAACATCACATTTGTTACCATCTAAATTTAAGCATTCCAGTAACAATTGAAAAATCAAGATGTAATTATTAAACTCATGTTATTAAACAATCAGTCTTTCAAGACCATCAGTAATATTCCCCTCTGAAAATCAGTTCTTTTAAATTATATAGTTTGCTGTAATTTTTGATGCTGTAAATTCTAGCCCATTTTCTCTGCTGGATACATGAATATATCTTTAATATGTGCTCAGATCTAACTTGACAGTTGAGAAGGTGATAGCAACTCAGATCCTTAGTTGAATTCTAATCTGCTCAAAAGCCTTACATCATTTTTAAATATAGAATGCTGGCCTCCAACTATGTGATAGACTACTGAATGAAAAAACGCTAGTGTTATATGAGTTGTATTGTGAAATATACAGAATAGGACCAGGGATGCCTGAAAATATAGACACAGTGAGATTACAGTGTATGAACAAGACCTCAAACAGAGAATTTTGATAGTCTCCGATAACTATACCATGTGTCTTCAGTTTTGCAACAAGAAACCTTTCCTGTCATAGAAATTCCTGTCATTTTTTAACAAGAAATGAGACACACATAAAATTCCCTAGAATGTCTCATAAAAGCAATACAAGAAACAATACTCTGATTTGGTCAGTACTAAACTACAGCACAATAGTTTACTACAATGGAGGCACCTTGATACCTTTAAAATTGGATATTTTAGTCTATGACTCCCAATGCAATCCTGATTTAAAGATACTTGTCACTGACTGTGAAAATTATTGCCCAGAAAATAGCACTGTGGGTATTATCTTGGTAGACTGACTAAGCCAATCAACTCATATTCACATTTTCCTGCTACCCCCACCCCCCAAATTTCAGAAGATTTCACTTGTGTCTGCATTTTATATGAACCTGACAAACTGATTACTCATTCTCATGATTTGTTGAAAGAAGTGACCTTCAAAAAAAAAGATTACTTGCTTCCACAGATAAATTTAAGAACAGACACTATTTAGAAATTGGGTGTATTTTTATATTTAGTGCAGTACAGTATAGTACAGTTCAACTATGACAAGATTGAAGATTAATGTTTTAATTCTCCTGCTTGTGGATGAACTAAGCAGAAGAGGTAAAGGGAACAGAGAAGCAAGCAAACATTGTGTAAGAATATCAGACCAATCCAAACACCCATGTAGTCTAACATTCTGTTTCCTCTGAGTTGCTTATGATTGAAGTGGCCAGTAAACCTTGTAACAGGACAGATAGACAGATGATAGCCAAGATCACTGTCAAGCCACAAGGGGGAGGGACATAGACATGCTAGCATAATAAAACATGCCTGTTTATGTTTCCTAGTAATTGATATTGAAACATATATTGCCTCAGATATCAGGACTGAAAAAGCTCCAGATGCACAATAATTAAAATGTAATTGCTGATAATAATTGAAAAGAAGGTTGAGGTTGTCTTGTTTCTTTAATGTTTTGAACATAATGACCCTCCAAAGCTGGTTTTTTTTTTAAAAAAAATATATACATTACTTCCAAAGGGTAGAACAAAACTGCTACTTTGAGTCACATCACTTCTCAGACAACCTCTGACATTCTGAGCAGGAGACATGGTAAATTCTGGCTGTCTTACACCCGTACTGCACTTCAAAGAATATAATATAATAATATTATGTAATATATTGTAATATAAAGCAAAGATATTTTGCCTAATGGATAACCCTCTGCAGCTCATTCCCATAATACTAAACCCATATACAAAAACCCTTTCTGTGTCCCTTTTTTTTTGTAAGAACATAGTTCTTAAATTTGTTATGCTTAAAAATTCTTCACTATACCATCAAATGTTTGCATATCGAATTTTTAACGTAATTAGAGACATAACAAAAACAAAACCTCAGAAAACATATATATATATATATATATATATATATATATATATATATGTAGGTCTTTGGTTATACGGGTTTTCTCCTGCGTAAAATTAGAAGTGTCTTGACGACGTTTCGACGAAGTCACATTCGTCATCTTCAGGCTGGTGTCTTCAGCTTCGTGCTTCTAGGAGTAGAAGCACGAAGCTGAAGACACCAGCCTGAAGATGACGAATGTGACTTCGTCGAAACGTCGTCAAGACACTTCTAATTTTACGCGGGAGAAAACCCGTATAACCAAAGACCTACATACAAACACCCGCGAAAACCTCAGAAAACATATATATATATAATTTCATCATTTCATCTTAATGATGGGATGCACAGACGTGAATAACCTTTTTAAAAAGTGATGTGCATGTGAAGCAAAGACATTTGATCAATGAAGATAATGAAATACTGGCATATATGATGTAGAAGTAGTTCTAATAACTTTTTTGTTTTGTGGGAGAGTCACACAACATACAATACTAACATATTCTGTCCTACATTCCATCGAACTGTAAGGGGCAGGGGAGTTCTGCTCCATCACCAGAAACTGGCATTACCAAGTAAGATAAATCATCTTTGACATAGCAAAAACATAATTCAACCAGGTTTACTGCTTCTTTGCCCAAACATTAAGTTATCTGGTATTCCGTTAAAATAGTTGTTGTTCTATATACTGGTTTAATTAAAGCACCTTTATTCTTAAGACACATAAGAATATTATAGGGCATGTTTTGAATTTTATCACTTCTGTCCAATTATTGATATTTGTTATGCTGATAATTAAAATCCAATCTAGTCCATTTTCCTTTCTGGAAAACAGGAAATCAAAAGTATTGCATTCATAAAGACATGTCCAGTTGTTTCACTATTGCCCATCAGCTATGAAAAGAGTCATATGGGAACTGTTTCTTCCTCTTTTAAATATCTTTCTGGACTATCAGGAATGGGAAGTCAGGACTATCAGGAATGGGAAGACATTCCAATAAAGTGACAGATCCTTCAACATGGTCCATCCTCTCTAATTTGCTTAGTCTATTCATATCCAGAGGCAGCAAAGTGTGTGTATGTGAGTCTGTGTTTCCATTTAGTTGGAAATCACCTTTTTCAGAGAGGCCGTTACCACAATGAAATATGATCCTATTCAATTAATTGAAGGAGAAACCAACACCATAAACAGCCAGGAAGGAAAGGAGTTGGCTAGGAAGTAAGGCTTTTTGCTAGTAAATGCAGATTAAAGATAATAAATAGATTATCTAATTAGTTATTATAAATAATCCTATTCCATTAGTGTTATTTAACTGAAAGTCTCAGGAAGTTTTGTAAAAGGACTTAGTTAGTGGTGGGATTCAAATATGTTAACAACCGGTTCTCTGGGTGGGTGCTGCTTCCGGAAGTCAATTCTGGGCCTGCCTGGGCAACAAAAAATTAGCTACCAGTTCTACCAAAGTGGTGCGAGCCGGCTGAATCCCACCACTGGACATAGTGCTATGCTGTAATGTTTTCTGCTTTTTTCAGCCATTCTCATTCAAACGCAAAAGAAAAAAAAGAAAATTATCTATAAGAGAAATTCTCACAAATGCATATCTTAGTTATAAAACAATCAAAATGTATGTGTGAGTGTTATCTTTCACCATAAGTACAGTACAATTCTCTACCGCTTCTCAATTTACATGCTTCTCACAATCCATTAAATCCCAAGAGAACCCATGCAAGGTTTTACCTTTACCCATCCAATTTGGAGAGTAGGAACAGTCAAGGAAGCTGCAGATGCCAAACAGAAAAACAACAAAACCTATATCCTCTGCCACAAAGTATGCTTAAAAAAAGTCTACCAAGAAAAATTCGAAGAATACTTTCAAGCAGAAGCTTCCTGCAGATGAAGAATAGTTCTGGGGGATTGGAAGACAGAGAGTGATAACTATTATGTTAACTCTTCTGTCTCAGGCATCAGTATGTTCCAGTTTAATTCAGCAGTTTAATGCATCCTTTCACGGTAACAATTCCATATGATAAAAAATACATGAAGTTTGAATGCTGGTCTTTTTTCTAAAGACAGAGCTATTCCAACCTATAATCAAATGCTTCTTTGGAACAAAAAGTCTAAGCATATGTAAACATAAGTTGTTATGGTTGGGGTTTTTTTGGCAGATATGAAATCCAAATTCATTCATTGAAGTAAATTCCTTCACCATGCTAATACATTGCCAGTAAAAAAAAAAGGTTTATAGAATTGCTGTCCTTGGACCTTGCAGTTTTGAGTGCATATCCTAAATTAGGTTGAGAGTGACAAGATTATGTTTAAAATAGATAAATAATTAATGTAATAAGAGAAGCTGAAGTTGTACAGTTTTCATGACTGACACATGAATGGAAGAAAAAGGTGCTGCTTCATTTCTATATCAGCAATAAAATCTAAAACTGCCACCACACAAACAGAGAAGGAGAATATAACCACATTCAAATAGTACACCGATGACACTTTTCCTAACTGGCAAGATGAATAGGTGTTGTACTGCATTAGCCATAACATAAATGACTGCAAATTATGGGTGTAAGTCACTGTGCCTATATACCTGTCCTAATCATGAGACCTAGAGGAGCACAGCTTTAACAATAATATCCCATTTGTAATATCCAAGGATATGATACTTGGGATGCTCTGCTTCTAGAAATGTTAGCTTCTGTAATTTGAGGTTCTTTATTTAAAATGATGAGAACCAGTTTTGTGTAGTGATTAAGGCATCAGTCCAGAAACAGGAAGCCATCTAGTCACAGCTTAGGCACAAAGCCAGCTGGGTAACTTTGGGCTAATCACTTTTTCTCAGCCATAAGGCAGTGGCAATGGGAAACCATTTCTGAAAAACCTTGCTAAGAAAACTGTAGGGACTTCTCCAGAATCTGAGACAATTGAATGGAAGGGGGAAAAACTGCAATGATATCAATCTTGAGATACACTTGTATTCTTAATAAACGAATTTATAAATTAGTGACTGGCCTCCTCACAGATTTTGGGAAACACAGATCGGCAACTTTGGGGAAAAAATATTAATGGGAACCTTTTCTCAAATTATTCACTGGTGGTAACATAAAAACCCTTAGCACAAAGGCTGGGCGCCAAAGAGTGTACTGCATATTTGGAGAGAGAAATTGTAGATCTTCTTCTTCAACTGAAATAGGTTCTCTCTACCAAAAAGGCTGAATTTGTTCTCAAACTGACAGCCAATGGAAAAGAATTTTCAAGGCCACAAGAACAAAAACTACTAAACACTCTCCAAGAAAGAAATCCAGCAAAGGAATCAGAGCGTGAATTGAACTGTATATAAATACCTGCTTTTACATTTCTTCTTTGTATTTACATTGAAGAATTTATCTCCTTTTTCTGTCTTCTTCCTCAACTCTCCCCTTTTCTTCCATGTTTTTGTTTGCAATCATAATGGCAAGGCTATTTTTTAAGTTGATATAAATTTCTTTAGAAGACAGAAATTGCTTTAAATGTGGATTTTTTAAAAAAAAGACAGTAAATAGATGCCAGCTATAGTTTGGCATTATATTTGAAATTGCCCTTCACACCTTCTCTTTTAAATTAAGTTCCTATTCCCATCAGAGTAATCAGAGGGAAATGAGCTGCAGCCTTGACAGTCATTTATTTTTACCTTTTACTTATTAAATTCCACTTGTTTTTCTTCCAAATACAGAGTTCTGTTCCACCTTTTATCTTCCAAAAATAAGATACATAATTCAATAGAATCAATAGCAATCCTCTCTTCTAAGACAATGAAATACCGGTAATTGCAAAACTAATTTAGCACTTTTACAATACAAGTAAAAAAACTGCAACACAGAGGATGATGATTGATCTTGCAGTAGTACTCCCTTTGAATATTTGGCTTAAAGTGAATATTTTATATTGATGAGATAACTGAACAAGATGCAACATAGCCCTGATTTGAAGGTCAAAACTCTTCTGATGAATATTTCAGGAAACGATTGGTTAAATTGCAATAATCTGTCCCTGGATGCACAAGGTTACAGATAGAAAAGGATAGTTCCATAATTAATACTATAAATAAAATGAAACTCACAAAAAGGGTTTGTAGTTTTAAAATCATAATATTATGTTAATAATTGGAACAGTTTTGCCGATATCTGGAAGAAATGTGATTTGCCTGCAAGCAAGAACTGGTGGACCATAAAATAGACAACATAATAGAAAATGAAGAAGTCACCATTCTGGGATTTTAGAATTCAAACAGACACCTCCACATAACACCCAAGATTTAACAAATGTTAATAAGAAAAACAAAATGTCTGGATAGTGGACGTAACAGTACCTGGAGATGGCAAATAGAAGAGTAAAACACAAAATACAAAAGACCTGCAAATAACAGTAGAACAACTGTGGCAAAAGAAAGCAAAGATAGTACCAATAGTAAGAGGCATCTCGAATGCAATCCCAAAACTTCTGGAGTACCACTTGAACACCATTGACATTGACAAAAATCACCATTAGTCATTTGCAAAAATATACCTTTATTTTGGAACAGCTTCTATCCTGCAGTTACGTTTAACACCATCAAACAACAATATCTGCCTATTCCACATTCTTGGGAAGGACTTAAGAGGTGGATAAAACTGCCAAATCCAGTCTAAATATCTGGCTGACTGTGCAACCAACTGTAATAATGAGAAGAAATTGCATTTCAGTTTTTATCCATGTCTTCAAAGGAAAAATGAATTTGATAGCTCACATGCGAACCATTGTTTTATTTAGAGCCGCTTCCTTCTTCACACTGAATATCCAGTGGTTTATTGTCCTCTCCTATGGCTTTTAATTATGTGATTCTTAATTTGCAGGGACTACGAAAAACATCTTAAAATGAAGATGGAATTGACAATATTTATGATTTTTTTTTTTACTTCGGCTCAAGACGAGACCTTCATATAGATAATGGGAAATGGTGGTTTCATATATAAAATGTGATTTACTGCTATCCATTTTATTTACATAATTTAAATGTTACCCATGTCACAGAGGTTACTGTGAAAATTGTTAGTCCTAGACTTTGTCTCCTCATCCCTTCTGCAGACTTTCCTGAAATGAGATTCAGCCAGGTGCTCTCCCTAGCAAAATCCAAGAAACCAGGCTGACTCCAGTGGAGAGATGCAGTCCTACAGATATGGTGGAAGTTGTGTGACATCTAAAACCTCAAAGTCAGAAAGAGTGAATTAGGTAGTTCTTGGAAATGAGCTGGATGTAATGAGGTGACCCATAGTTCAGTAGCAAATTATAGAATTTTAGAGAAAAATGCTAGGAAGAAGAGTTATAAAATCCCAGATTTATTTTTTAGAGGAAAATGTTTCAGTGTAAAAAATTCCAGATAAAAGGAACAGGAGGGAAAAAGATATGAAACACTACTTTATGTCTGGCAGTGCAATTCTCCATTTTTTTTCCTTATGAGTTTTCACTGAAGAGAGAATTCTAACAAATTCTCATGGGTTGAGTGTGTTTATCTTGCTATTAACTGTCAAGGATATTTGAGGATGTCTTCACAGTGCCTCTGATTTCCCCGACTTCTTAAAGGGAAGACTTTATACTATAAAGGAACTTTTCGTTGTTCCTTTTTCAACAGTGGGGTGCAGGTTAAGACAGAGTTCCATCCATTTTCTAAACTGGAAAGGAAAATTCCTTCTTCCTTTGGAGAAATTTGGAAAAAATATTTGCACAAACTGCTTTGCCTTCAAATTTGGTAGGAAATTATGAAAACCTTTTGGCATCCATATCCAACATATAACAGGTTTAAGATAAATAACTGAGCTACACCAACCTAAATTTAGCCAATGATCTATAGCAGATGCAGATGAGGATAAATTTTCCATTGTCATACTATATCATTTTGGCTGCTAAAGCTCAGTATATGCAGTAGCATCTAAACTGATTTTATGAACTAGTTCTCCTCAGTTCAGCCCTGAATTCACTGGATCTTTTGTAAAAAAAAAACAAAAACATGTAGCTGAATAAGCAAACACTGTTCTGGGTGTGAGTCCCAAGAGAGCCCAAAAGAATCTATTTTAATTCCTTCATTTCAATAGCTGTCCCCAGTGACCCTTCTGCCAGCACTGGGACCCAAATCTCTCTGGATTTTAATTATACTGCAAGAATGATTCCCATCTGTGTCAAGCAGGCATTATCAGATAATGAGCAAGGTGCTTAATCCACATGACTGCATAAAGTATGTTTCAGTGCATATATCAAGGGGAAATCAACAACCATTTTTTTTTGCTAAGCTGGCAAGTGACTATGCATGCGCACATGGTACATGCAAAGTGAAGTGCTACCCACACACTGAAATTCACTGTAAACTAATGTACTGTGAATTCAGCTTATTTAGAAAGAAAATATGCATATGACATTAACTGTGATTGTTTAAATTTGCCAGATACAGTATATTCCTAGTGTTGCCTTTATATTCCCCAGATTCTAAAATTGGCAGACTGGCTTCAATATATTGCAATCAGGTGCAGCACTAAACATGGTAGATGGCAGACTCTATGGGTTTATCACCATTATTATTCCATAGAATGTGTGGCTAATGTGATAGGATTATAGAAATCCAGATTCAAGTCCAGCTTCATCCATAAAAATTCACAAGGGGGCTATGGATGAGTTAGTCTCTTTCAGACCGATCTACCTCAATGGAGAAAAAAGAAAGGGAGAAGGAATGCTATGCAAGCCAACCGGATCTCCTGAAAGGATAGTTTTGATATAATCTACTATGTAAGCATTATTTATTCCTTAATTACTATAATTTTCTGTATTACAGATAAAAATAACATGTGAATAAATATTAGATAGTTCTACCACAAAAGATGGATGGATGGATGGAAGGGAGGGAGGGAGGGACAAAATAAGGAAATCCAGGAGCAATTCTAGATGTTACATTTGATTGAATAGTAATGGATGTTCAAGAATGTCCTTGTCTTCTTCAAGTATGAATAGAACCTTATTATTTAGAAATAGAAATCTAAATTCTATCCAACAATAACTAAGCAGTTCAAAAGCAACTGTTGGGAAAATGTACCCAAAAAGAGCATGAAAGCAAAACCAATGAAATAATTTAAGCCTTGTGCATCTCATTCAGCAGATTCCTTCTGAGAGGAATATATTACTGCTCTATAGCCAGTACCCAGTATTTATCTTTTTTTAAGGTATAAAAATAAGGACAGTTCCCAGTTAATACAGGTCAAGTATGACTGTTGAAAGAAAGCCATTCTAAATTCATTCTACAAAATTATTTACTTCCTCCTTGTTAGAGAGGCAGGCTCAGAATTTCTTTATCATTATTAGATTATGACACTTTGTGGTGGCAATGATGCTGCCAATATGAGGAATTCTAAATGTCCCTACAAAATCATAAACCTGTAATCTTATACTTTACTTGGAACCCGAAACCCAGAACTATAACATCTTTGTCAGATGATTCTCCAAACTCTGACTGAAGACTTCCAATAAAAGACATATCATCTCTACAGGTGATTGGTGGCATAGCTATTGGTCTGTCAAAACATTCATTTTAATATTCTCCCACATATATCTTTCTGTAATTTAAACTCACTATATCTAATTCTAGCTTCCTAAAGGGAAAAAAGTCGTTGCCATCTTTTGTGTGGCAGTCCTTGAGGATTTGTTGGACTTCAATAACAGAAATGAGCATATGATTAAATATTTTTACATCCTTAAAATCCCATCACTGTAATATTCAGCTAAAACATCACACATAGCTGTGCTAGGAAATGTACCTTGCTGAGTTCTCATACACCGCTTCCAGCACTTTCTATTAACACCTGCCTGCCCTATAGTTAGACCTTTCTTAAACATGCATTTAGCTTTGCAACTTCTAATTACAGTCACTCTAGAAACAAATGGCTTGTATGTCATAAGCATAATTTGGCAGAACTATATTGTAGCTACATGAGTGATGCGAAAATGGCATCTTAAAATTTGCCACCCTGTCTGCAAGCAAAGGATCTGGAGAACCATTTTATTCAGTACCTCCAGTGAAATGATAAATTCTCCAATGGGATTGTTCTTACCGTTAACTTTTCTTCCTTTTGTCCTATTTTTTTCAGCCATAAGCCCGTAACAATGTCCTTCAAGGTACTATGGGGGAAATGAAAGTTCCCATGAAATAGGAAGAAGAAAATAACAATTGGCACAAAATATTCAGGATAGAGCAGCGGTTCTCAACCTATGGGTCGCGACCCCATTTGGGGTCGATCGACCATTTCATGGGGTCGCCAAGCAAGGCTGTCCACCATTTTTTTTCCCTTTTCCGGCGGGTGCCTTACCTCCTTTGAGCTGGGCCAGCTGGTGGTCGGCCTGCTCTGTCTCTGCCGCTTGCCAGCTACGCCTCGGCCGGTGCAGGGGGCGGAACCACGCATGTGTGGCGCTTCCGGGCAGGGAAAGTCCTCAACTTACGACCGGTTGGGTAGTCCTTGACTTATGACCGGTTTAGTCCTCGACTTACGACCGGTTTAGTCCTCGACTTACGACCGGTTGGGGTCGCGGCATTAAAAAGGTTGAGAACCACTGGGATAGAGGATAGTAGAAATGTGAAAAAGAAGAATCACAGAAATAGTTTCAGAACTATAACTGAGAAATATGGATTTAGTTCTAGATGCTCCTTTCTAGGACTTCTAGCAAGATTCTTTCTACCATATCAAAAGTGTCTTAGCTATTCTAGTATTATTCGGCAATCACAGCAGGAGAAGAGAAGCTAGACTGTTAAAACCAGAGAGAAGCTGACTGTTCTTCATTTTCTAAGCCATGGTGTGCTTTTTACAAGAGAAGACATTTAACTCACTAATCCCAAACAGTTAAAATTTAATGCAAAGTGCCATATGTCTACAGCAGTGTCCATAAAAGCCATTATACCTGCAATCTTCTGAATCACAGACAGATGAAAGCCTGGTAAATTTTCCAGAGCCTTCTTAAATGCCCATAATGATCAAATGCATATGAGAAACCACTGAAAAAAAGATAACAGACTGCATTCTGATAGTCATAATTTTTTTTGTTTTGTTTTTTTAGAGTGATCAGGGGTGAGAGAGAAAATGATTGAGAAACAGGAACTAAAATATAAATAGATTTCATTCTAGTGAATCAATCAGCTATTGGAAGCACCTGTTTGTTTTACTGCAATGTGAATCTGCAGTTCTTGAGGCAAAAAGCATATTTTTTCACACATATTTTCCTATCCTGAACATACCCAAACAGATTTGTTAAACTTTAAATGGCTGCATTGTGTGCCTTCAGAATGTGTGTGTGTGTGTGTGTGTGTATGTATATATGGAAATGTTTTTGAAGATTGTTTGAAATTTTTGATTAATTTAAAATATAATAGCCAAGCTGCCAATTGGGACTTTTTAAATTGAATGCATTTTGTCAGTTTAAAAATTATTCCCAGATGAGCAGTTTACTTTAAAATGAATTTTAAAAAGTTCATTTTGACCTAAGGAATCATTACTGCCAAACAGGCCTATGCAGCTGCTGACATCCTATTCAAATTATTTATCCCAGATGCACAACTCTTTATGCATCTGGGATAAATACAATTCCATTAAGATATTTTATATGAACTCCTCCTCTTCTTCAGTAGATATCCCATTCAGAAATTCTTTAGAGTCCTAACAATCTTGTGCCAAAACTGTTCAACGTACTTAAGAAAAAGGTAAAAGAAGTACAATATAGATAGGAAATGTATACAAATGCATACTTTATTAAAAGCCAGTCACAATGCTGGAATTAATTAGCACTTGAATATGTCTTAGGAACATAAACCGAGGTTAAGATGATCTATACATTTTACTACCAGTATAAAGAAATATAATTTCCATAATTTTACAATTATAGTCTAGACTTGCAACTTGCAGCTAGCCAGTTCTGGAAGACTTCCTCGATACTTTTCACATGTTTCAATCATATCAAACAATTAAATGTTTCTGAAGCTGGAACAATTTTCAAGGAATTTATGATATCACCCTTGAACTTTTGTGTGTGTTTGTGTATGTGCACGCACATGTCTCTTAATCACTGTTGATTTTCGGAAATGGTTTGCCATTGCCCTTCCATTCCCAGTGCTGAAAGAATATGATTGGCTCAAGGTCACTCAGCTGGCTTTGTATTTAAAACAGAACTAGAACTCAAGAGTTTTCAAGTTTCTAGCCAGGTAAATCAAACTAGCTCTCTTGAACAAAACAGCTCAGTGCTATTATTCCCATATTACGGGTACTGTGCAGATCTGGCTCACCATTCTGGATCAAAAACCCCATATATTAGACAGCATCTTCATAATTCTTGAATCAAAGCTTCATTGTTCCTTATTTATTGCTATAAAAGATTGTCAAACACACATCAATGTAAAGTTCCCTATGCTACAATACATAGCACACAATATGTGTGGACATTATGCTCTTTATAAATGTCTATCTTCATGCTATACACAATTAACTTAAAGAAACACATCTCTTTAACTATGTTAAGAAACAAAATGTGCTTGAATGCAACAAGTCATAATCAGGTTTTGGATCTGTTACAATTATGATTGTTTCAGTTTTAACTTAATGGATCCGTAAAGTCAGCATGCAACCCAAAAAAATGCACTGCTTAGTTTATGGAGTGCAATTGTGACCAGAGTCAGTTTTACCATGTTGCTGTACAATTTTTTCCCCTGAGTATAAAAGGACTTGACCAGCCCCGGGTGAGGAGTTTTGGAAGAAGGTATCAGAGATACTACCTATCTGCGACTCACTTCTGGCAACAAAACATCTGGAATCAGCCCAGTTTAGCTAAGGAGATTACTGAATAGGAATTAACTTTGGCCTAAATCTCAAATGATGATAAATGAGGGGACACAAAAATTCCCATCCTGAGCAAATTTGAAGAAAAACACAGCACAAACAAAATCTTCAACTCATATTCAATGGTGTAGGAATTAAGAATCATCCTATTTCAATATCTACTTAATTAATGTCCTTTGAGAGTACAATGAATCCTACAAGTTGTTAGAATTATATATTACCTAGTATACAACCGAGTCTGAAGATATCTATCTAAAAGCAGATTGAATTCTTAGGCTATTCTTGCTTTCAGTTATTGTAATAGCAACATGAATGTGCTAATGAATTTGTGGATACAACAATGTATTTTCTGTAATAGCACTGTGGGGGCGATCACTTCTTCATAATTTTAATTTACAAAACAGAAGGCGTCGTTACAAATTATGAAGTGCTAAATTGATTATGACTGCACCCTGCCATCAAGGATTCTTAAGAAATCTCAATATTTTGTTCTCAAATTGTTGTAAGAAATTAAATACTCAGGAAATTACTAAAACAAATCCATCTCTGCAGTAATAGCTACTGCACTGTTATCCTCTATACTTAGTGTTTGTTTGTTTGTTTGTTTTTTGCTTTATTTTTTATTAATAAAATTCATACGCCACCCAATTCCAAAAAGACTCTAAGCAACTAAAAATAATGCAAAAGTAAAATAAGTAAAAAAAAACATTTCAAAACCAATAACAATAAATCTTTGGCTTAACACACAAACGGTAGACATAAAGAAGGGACTCACCAGTTATCAATCCTGAAAGGCTTTCTAAAACAGCCAACTTTTAGGTCTTAGCTTTCCTTTTTTTAAAAAAAAAAAATATTGGTTTTTTCCCCCATAAATTCAGTAATAATTTTTCAACAAATGTGCTGTCTGACTTTACATTCGCTAATACATATTTAATTCTTAATCCTCTAGTCATTGATAAAATAAGTCACAAGTTTGGTAATATTCCGTTTCTTCTTTTTCTTTCAGTCTCATAGTCTATCCATCTCTGTGCATTTTACTATTTTTAAAATTATTTCTTCATCTGATGGTATTCCTTCATTTTTCCAATATTACGCAAATATAATTCTTGCCACTGTTGTAACATGCAAAATCAAAGATATGCTTTGTTTATCAGTCTTATTATATTTTATTAGGTATATTTTATTATACCTAATAAAAAAAGTTCAGGTTTAAAATCTACATGTTCTCCCAACATCTTTTCTAACCAAGCATGTATCTTTTCCCAATAACTCTTTACTTTGTCACATGTCCACCAAACATGATAATAAGTGCCTGAATTATGTTTACATTTCCAACATCTATCTGAGATGTTTTTAAACATTTTTGCTAGTCTTGCTAGTGGCAAGTGCCATCTATAAAACATTTTATATAAATTTTCTTTGTAGGAAGTTGACATTGTCAGTTTGTAATTTCTTTCCCATAAATTTTGCCATTTTTCTTATTCTATATTGTATCCAAAATTTTTCGACCATCTTATCATTGTTTCTTTAATTTGTTCGCTTTCCATTTTCAAAGTTAATAGAAAATTATACATTTTCTTAATTAGTTTCTCATCAGAAGTTAACAAGGTCTTATCAGTTTGTTCCTTATAAAATCCATAGTTTAATATCTTTATCATATCTAACTTGCATTTGTAAATGTGCCCACCATGATAAATTGATACCCTGATTTTCCATTTGTTGTTTAGATTTTAAATTCCCTTCAGAGTTTAGAATATCTCTATATGTCCATATTTTTTCAAAGTCTGTTGTTTTTCTGTTGTGCTGATGCATGGTAAAGTTTCCCAATTTTAGGGTATTCCAACAGCTTATAATATTGTCTTTTTATATGTGTCTCTTGCAAACAAATTATATCTATATTTAATTTCTGTAGTTTGCTAAAAAAAAATATTTTTTTTTTTAGGTTTTAGCTTTCCTGAATACTCATACTGCTACTGAGCTGAACACTGGTGGAATACTGTTGGAGGGACACCAACAGAAAAAGCACAACCTCTGATCATCATCATAGGATGAGATTTGAAAGGTACCCTCCCTAGAGGATCTTTTATCCTATCTTGCCTCCAGGTGTTCAAGCAGTAGACAGAGCACTCCCTCTTCCAGGTTTTTTTTTTTCTTCCCCAAACAACTATTTTCTGAAGTAGGGTGGAGAGAGACAGAGTGGTCCAGTGAGCTGAAGATTTTAAGTCCATGCTGATTTTGTTTATCTTACTTGGATAACAGTGCAATCTGCCGTCCTTTGGGTGGCTTTAAACTTATCAATGTACTGTACTGAATAGTCAAGTTCCATATGTTTTCCTTTGGAAGAGTAAGATATTGGCAAAGGAAAACAAAAGTATAAATTTACAACCACTAAATATGAATGTCATGTTTTATGGTTTCTGGAATGAACTGCACTTAGTGTTTCAAAATTTCCTTGGCAGGAACCTCCCCCCCCCCCCAATCTTGTATTTAGCAACTGCCTCATTGACTTGATCATTTTCATGAACTTTTGCACCCTTCTATATCAGGATACAGGATTACTTTTAACAATCAATGGGCTTTATTCATTTTCAAAGGAAGTTACATATAGTTCTTGGCAGTACATTTGGTCTGCTTGCAAACTATATTCGTTTTCCTCACCTCTCAATTCAATACAGGTATTTCTGGACCAAATCAGTACCAAATTGATTTCTATGATAGCAGCAAGTTAAAATGATGGCTATTTGGGTGGTATCTGTCAAAAGAATGTTTTTGTATCAGGACTCCACATAGCAGACTTAATTTTTAAAAAGCTTTTTAGTTACAACATCAGCCCACAGACTGTCTGCTTGTCAGATCAGTAGACCTGAAACTGCATGTGCTATAGGCATGTGAGCATTGCTTGTTCATTAATGTAAATTCAAGTTGTTCTCCACCAATGCAGAGAAATGATGCAGAGATTAGAGAAATGTACTGTGGCAAATTTAGAAAAGCAGTATAAATAAAAACAATTTAAAAAAACTTCTTACCAGAAGTTAGCAGTCCTAGAATTTATTTGTTTATTTATTATTTTCAATTTCTATAGCTGCCCATCTCAACCAATGACTCCGGATGGCTTACAATTTTAAAAAAATACACTACAATTAAAACAATAAAAACATTTTAAAACAATAACACCCGGAATTGGCTTACTGGGGAGATGGGCATCATATAAATCTCATAAATAAATAATAAAACACATCCAAAATAAATATACACAGCAGCCCAGATTCTTGGCCAGGAAACAGGGCCCTTAATCCATTCAGTGCCCCAGGCTCAAAACACAGCCAGGTTTTTAAAGCCTTATGAAAGGCCAATAGGCTTTGGAGCCATTCTAATCTCTGAAGGGAGGATATTCCACACAGCAAGAGCTACTGTAGAAAAGGCCCGTCTATTAGTCCCCACCAGTCAACATTATTTGGCTGACGGGATCTGCAGCATGCCCAGTTTGCTAAATAGAATTAGACAGGTAGAGAGTCTTAGAAAGAGCCAATTCCTCAGGTAATGTGGTCCCAAGCTATTTAGTTTTAACAGGGAAACCAGCATCTTAATTACACCCAGAAACATACCAATAACTAATGCAGCTTACGCAGTAGTGGTATTACATGTGCCTTACATCTGGCACCACTTATTACCAACGCAGCCACATTCTGCCCCAGTTGAAGTTTCCAATGCTCTTTAGGAATAGCCTCTATGTACAATGCATTGCAGTAATCTAAGCAAGAGGCTGCAATAATACTCTGCAGAAAAGGTTTAAACAATTATTTAATATTAGTCATATAGTATCCTACATGAAAAGCATAGAAAGATTTACTCCCAGTAAATGTGGATATGCAGCATAAAATTGCTATCAGTTTCTCCTTGCTGAATGAGACTTCTTCTGTACCAAGTATATATAGGGTTAACCTCTTAGCCTTGTCATAAATTTGTTGTGTAATTTCTTGCAAGCTGCCAAGAGCCCAGCAGGAGCCAAATCATCATAATCATCATCTATTTAAACTGAATACAGTATTTTTTCAGTAGGGATTCAACTTCAGTATAAACTCAGAAACCACACATGGCACTGAAAATTCCTACTGCACATTCCATAGATCTCAGTTGGGGACACAATGTTAAATTTCTACAATGTCCTGCAGTCAAGAGTAAATCAGTGAATCCATGTATCTAAGCTAGTGTATGGCTTTTTCAAGCATATATCCACACATGGCTTTTGTGTGACATGTTGAGTATCATATTCCCCAAGATGGGGGGAGGGCAGGAGAAATGAATGGGTGAGGCCAAGACAAAAAAGTGACTTTAATTTAATTAAGGAATTAAAATGTTATTTGCTAGCCTGGAAGGGAATCTATCAAAGACTATTTCCTTAATGGAACTTGAGTGGTATTAGTTTCCTTTCCTTAGCTCAGTCAATCTAATGTCTTCTCATAATGCCAAACTTATCATTTTTACTTGTAGACCACTCAGAGTTACTTAGTGAGATAGACAGTGTATAAATTTGATAAATAAATAAACTGGCATAGTTATACAAATGAGTAATGCAGCTGGTAGATACCAGGTTGAAGAAGGCTGCCTTAGTCCACCTTAGCTTAAAAAGTCTAATGTCACTAGGTGGCTGGCTGAATGAGCAAAGTAAAAAAAATTAAAAAAACAAACATTAAAAGTATGGAAAATATTGATATAGATTATGAACTATGACATATGTCAGAGTTCAGATTTGGCAATAACTTTGTGAAAGTGTATTGTTCATCTATTTGCCCTCTTTCTGCGTCCTGTTCCTCCTGCTTGGTTAGGATGAGGAGTGAAACATCTTATCCTAGTTAGAATACTTCTCCCTAAACTATCATCCTACAGCTTGTAAAATATGATTGTTTATGAGATATTGATGACTAGAAGGAAATACTAAAGAACTGAGTGTCATAATTAAAAATCCAATGCATTTGATCCAATAAAGATTTCATCGATGTTACTGAGCAATGAGTGGCTGTGAATCCTGAAGTCATCATGGCCAAACTGATTTATACATGTACAAAGCTGAACAAATGAAGGGCAAAAAATCTACGCCAAATATTTTCAGCAAGACACCTCCTTATCTTTTGGCTAATTGCTGAAAATGCATACACACTCTGGACTCAGCTGTTTTAAATTGTAGTACTCTGTACTTTAAGTCCAATCCATCTACATTTAGTGAAAAAGTATTTCCTTATTTAGAGATCTAGAATTATATCATGCAGAATTGTGCAAGGGATAAAAGAAAATCTGCAAGAAAACAAAGTCTGAATAAATCAACAAACTCCTCCCCCCATCCTCCCTGCCTCTCTTGCCAGGCTGCTGGCAGCAATTCTAAACACCTCATTTATTTTAAAGTTATAGAAGTCCTCTGTATACACTGCAGGGCCTAGCTTTTGACATTTATATATTACTTATCTAGAGATATTAGTGTATACGTAGCGTATTTTTGTTAAATGGTTGCAGGGACATAGCAATTAAAATCAATACTGTTACCTAAAACAGTGGCGCAACACAACTAAGAAAATCCTACACATAGCAAGGGAAATTCCAAAAAGTTGCTCCAAAATGCTTAGGTTTAAAGAAGACCATTATCTACCCTATCCTTTATTGCTATTTTTCAAACTGCAATAGTGGACACTTTTATTCCAGTGTAAAGACTGTTATTGTGCAGCATGACATTTCTATAATGAAAAGGTATTGAAATTTCAGTAGTTGGCAAAAGTAATTTATCAAATAATAACAATAACAATCCAGACTATTTCAGTCAAACATGTGTTTTACAATCTATTGAACAGCAGCTTATTTTAAAAAAACAAGAAAAAAAAAGAAAAGCAAGAGATTTTCACTTAGCACTCTGGCATCAAGCCAAAGACAGTCCAAGCATTACCACAGGGTGTTTTCATTTCTCTATCTACATAAGAAGATAAGTACAAAATTAGTACAAAGCAATATCCAACATATTGAACACCAATATATTTCACTGGTGTCTTGATGACTTAGAAGAGTAGGTACTAAAAAACAAACATGATTTTATTTGCTTTCAATCATTACGTACTACAGAGATAGTAGAAGTTTTAGGTTTTTTCTTTTTTTACTGAAATCTTGAATGCCAGCAATTGGAATAGTTTGAAAATAGCACTTATTTTTTAAAAATATATGTATATACATATTTTCTAGTTCACAAGCTTTTTTCCATTCTTCTTCTTTCTGAAGAAGACAATGACATTCAATTGCTTCCTTTGTTGAATAATTGTAAATGGAAAAATTTGCTTATATTTTTAAAATCACTCAAAAAGTCACCTATACTCCCACCCTGTCCAGCACTGATGTAGTAGAAATTAATAACAAACAATGGAACCAACTATGTTAAAGATGTTTAGATTGTAATATCCTGTAATTTAAAAAAAACAACAGAGATAAGATTAATGATTAACACAGGGTACAAGAATCTGATTCTACAGAGTTTATTTTTCAGTGGGCCAACTTTCAACATCAATACAAAAACTAGTTCCATGTGACTAAACTTGGCTATTGTGTACTGCTAAGAGTCACTATGGAACTAGGTGGCTTAGGAATGAAATGAAATAAAATAAATAGCAGGCATCCAGGAGGAGGAGGAGGAGGAGGAGGAGGAGGAGAAGGAGGAGGAGAAACACTAGAAACAACTGAAATAGATGTAAAACAGTAACCTTGTCTACTTATAAGTATGAAAAAACTGCAAGTATCTTTCAGTATTTAATGGGTGCTATAGATATCTGAAAATCTAGTAGATAGATGGCCTGATCTTTGGAAGAGGAAGAATTGGTCTGGAAACAAAAACGATATCTTCTATAGTTAAACAGCTGTCCAAATGAATAATTTGGTATTTCAGGTTTGAATAAATATATCAATAACCCAACCAATCAATTAACCTACAATTTCCAGATATCTTTTAATGAAACACAAAGCACTCTGAATGTGATCTGAGTTGCAAACTTGATACTAATTGCTTCGCACTTTAAAACACAACATTTATTTCAAATTTTGTTGGGCCAGAATGCTGCTTCTGTCCTGAAGGAAAAGAGATTCATTTGTTGCGTTGACAAATATTTGGCAAATACTTTCTCAGGGTAGCATGTAATTGTTTGTGACCAAGAAACTTGAACGTTGAGTGGCACAAAAAACATAGGTACCATTTTCAAGGCATCTATGCTGTGCTGTATGAGCTATCTGTATGCTAAGTTTGCATGATCCTTCCCTCACAAGGCGACCTATGATTTCCCATTTGCTTCTGTTTATGAGACTGACACATTCCACCAGCTGCAGTTGAGAGTCGTGTTTGGCATCATTAACCCATTTCTGTCCTGATAAGGTCCTGGATTTTGTTTCCATTCTGGGCATTGACCTTTTACATCTCTGTATCTTTCAGACAGTTTACAGCAGCTACCTTCAGAGACATGTGCGTATGCATTGATTCAGAAGGCACAAAAATATCAAAGGGGAAAAAAAGAATACGGGAAATAAAGCCTGACACATTTATAAGCAATTACTTTGGGAAGAGGAAAAGCTTGGTTTGGTCTGGTCTTAAGTACCTTAGTCTGTGGCTTTTCTACATTTTATACTTTAGCCCTTCATCACTGTTTAGCTGCCTATCACACTTTAAAGTAGCTATATTTTAAATAAAGCTTGCAGTAAAAATATGCTAGCATCTAAAAAGCAGAAGACATTATATGTTTTAATGGTATAAGAGAAAAGGGATGGACATTTTCATAAAAACTAATAAAATTTAATTTTAATTTTATTGAACTGGTAAGAAATTGTGTTGTTTTTTTTTTAAAAAAAGTCTACATCTTAGAATTTCTCAGTGCAATTGTCTCATCAAAAGTTTGTTTTATCTATGTAAAAGGAAAATGCATGTATCAGTGAAAGGAACATATAAATTTACATAAAATTGCTTGCAAAAAGTCTTACCAAAGTAAATAGATTTTTAGAGAGATTTTTCAATGCTTAAAATGAAATTAAAAAGGGGTGAAAGGAATTTTTAAAAAGGAACAAAAACTATAATCAAATGGGTTTTCAACAATGGGTTATTAACAATTCTAATTGCTCCAATACATTCATATAAAGAATGGAAGCATATAGAATAAACACTTGACTCTATTCAGCCAGTCTTAATAGGATTTCAAGAAAATATTTGATGCTGTTTTTAAATGTGAGAACATTCTAACCAATTGAGTAACACATTATAAATTGTATGCCTGTTCAAAATATATGGTTTCATAGCTGCAGTATGTTCGATGGGATTCAGTTCAAAATAACTTCTCTCCAGACTGGCCACTTTCTCCTTAACTTTGAAAAGTTACTTTAATCTTTAAGTAAGAAAACTTATTCTTGTGGTAATAATACACAATCTATGCTGAAGTGAGCAAAATCGGAAAATAAATTGATTCCATAACCGTTTAAAAGAATCAGAAATAAAACATTCTGCAGTCTCTGATCCCACGAGCAAATGTTTATCAAGAACTGACTTGATAAATTATCAAAACTATTTAAATATTACTTTCAAGAGTTTGGGGAAAACTATTTTAATTTCTGTGATAGTGGCCATTACTCTATAAACTTTCACAGGAAAATACACTATTAATTCATCAGTTTATTAGCTACCCATAATAATTATGAAGGACTCAAAAACACGTATGTATTCCAATAAGAGTTAAACAAAGACTAATCTTGTAAAACGTTAAGCAGCTCCCTATTCAAAGCACAAACAAAACATTGTGATAGGTATTCAGAAGTATTGGGAATACAGAATTCATCAATGGTTTTGACAACTGGAAAACTGGAATCTAAAGTGTAATGTCCTCATAAAATTTTGTTTGAATTGAGAAGAAGTGGGTTCCGCAGTCTCAGAAGAAAGAGCACAACAAAAGTTTTCAAGAATCTATGCTTCAGTCCCTATGGATTAATCCCATGTAACCATTAGGTCTGTTCTGAATAAAGTTTTAAGTTAAAATCTATGTGGAAAATAAATTGGGATATGCTTCCCCCAATTTATATGCAGAGGAAGCATATCCCATTAAACTAAATTAATGGAATAATTTTAAACTAAGAAAGCAATGCAGTCTGATCCAGCTGAAAGCAAAAAACAACGCTTTTAAGAAGCAGATTGGAAAGCATGCAATTATTCTTTATAATATTTTAAATTAAGGATATTTTCAAATTGCTTGAGAAACACCTTCAAATAATGCTAACTATAACAAAGAATTTTGTTTTAAAGATCTCACTAGTGCTGACTTTGGATTCATTCAAAGAACTATGTCAAGAGAAGGAATCAAAGAGAAATAAAGCCAGTTAATTGTGTAAATCACCAGCCAAAGACCAAAGAACAGGAAGATCACAACAACTTGGGCCACTGACTGAAAATAATAAAGCTCATTGTACTAACTAAGCATTTTATGGGTTGACTGAACTTGAAAAAATTCTGGCAAGACTGGATTATTTCCCTTCAGGGTGCTAGTCTTTCCTAAGAAGCCAAAAGGTTTTGTTTTGTTTTCAGTTCATATCAAAAAATGCATTGAGGTATAAAAGCATTAGTTTGATCTTATAGTTTGTTATTTTAAAAAAGAAAATAAAAATGAATATACAGCTTATTTACTGCTTTAAATAATTAATACCATCAGTCTGGAGTACCACTATTTAGAATAGCCACTATGAGTTCCTATATTCCCCCCCCCCTTTCTCGCTTAAACATAGGGGGGGGAAGGCAATTATTAATGTTGGACATTTTTAAGCTTTTCTGATATGAAATAAAGGAAAGGTGTCAAAGAATAAACTCTTGGAACAGATGTACTTAAAAAGAATAGGGTCTTCTGAAACATTTAATGCCACTATATTATTCAGCAGTAAACCCAAAACATCATTTGGTAAATGTATTCAATTTTCAATTCACATTAATTATCTCAGTCATGAAATATGGATCAGGATGTAGGCAAGAGACAAATTAGTACTGGAAAGCTGGATTTAATAATGCTTTAAAAGGGAACATCTGTTAATAGCAATGCATTCCCTTGATCACCAGTTTGTATTCACAGTACAGGAAAATTTGTTTTAAAGCTATTACCTAAAATCATACTTCTCCTGTATTCAGATGCTGATTATTGTACATCGTTACTAAGTAATTTTCCATGCATATGTTCCTATATGTAAATGATATATAAAATCATTTAGTCTGCTGAACCTTTCAAACAAAGATTGCCAGATAGCAAAAACTGCAGTCTATTTTGTGTTTTCTGACTGTGACAAGACAACCTGTCCCTACAGAACACTGTCCCACTGGCTGATTTTGTTCACATATCAACTGGATCCAAGTTAGCTTGTATTAATCTATTTTTAGTTGATAATACAGTGGATACTCCTACAATGTACTTGAAAATAACAAGCAGAGGGGGAATCACCTTAAGTTATCAAGACCCCAAGCAGTTCAACTTTCTCTCTTCCAATCTACTTCATAGAAGAAAAAAGTGGAGAGAACATGCATTGATTCTGTATACTTCTCACAGATAGAGGTCACTAATGGACTGAATTTGAATCACTGTGGCAGAAACCACAAAGTTATATGAAGGTAATCCAAGGAAAAATGAATTCATTTTCAGATTAAGAGCAGTGAGTACATTGGTAACTAAGAATCTACCCTTCTTAAAACCAAAACTTTATTTTTAGAGGAACTATTTCCTTTATTTGGAAGGCGCAGCAGAAGAAAAACTCCACTACTGCTCTTGAATGTTGGCGTCTTTCTTTCCTACATTCCTATTTATGTGTGCTTTCTGACAATTATAAATATACATGTATTCCTGATTCTTGCCTGAAATTACAGTCTATGGCATGCATTTTCGGTGTGAGTACAGATGAAGTTGTCTGCTGCAGATAAGACTATTTCTGTATCAAATACTTCTGTGGAGCAGGATATGATCATGGGTTACAGAAAAAGTTCAAATTAAAATTGCAGAGTGAAAGCCAAAAGCTGATAAAAATAACATTTCACAATCAGTCTGCCTCTCCCACTTGTGTACATTCCAACAATTCTTTAAGTACTGGATTTTCATAAACTGAGCATTGACTGGAAACCAGATTGACTGGAAGCAAAATATTATATAAGATAGATAGATAGATAGATAGATAGATAGATAGATAGATAGATAGATAGATAGATAGGTAGGTAGGTAGGTAGGTAGGTAGGTAGATATAGATGTAGACAAACAGACAGCAATACACTGATCTATAGTCTTCTAGCATGTAGCTTCCTCTCTTTTACAGCTACATTTATTATTTAAAAAATCATACGTTTGTTAGGGTTATATAAAATATATAAATACAGTGCTAGGCCTCAATAAGGCATCACAGTAAATTTGGGAAGTTGGTTGGACTCAAAATAGGCTTTATGGTATTCCTTGAGTAGTACAGTAGTGGGAGAAAATAAAAAAAACTGATCACAAAAATGAAAAACTCAATCAGCAGGAAGAAAAAGGAGCTTTAGGAACCAGAGATGGAATCTTACATTTAGCCAAACCTACATTAAGAAAATGACGTCACATCTGAACATAAAAAAAACCTTACACAATAGTAATATTTGGTGTGTTTTTTTCATAAGGTTAAATAAGTTACTACAATTCTAAAAGAAAGGCCACCACTATTGAAGGATTGCCATTGAAATTTTATTTCTACTGAACCTAAGATTATCTGCTACTGTATTGCCTTCTAAATTAGCAGAACCCACCATATTCTTTAGCTGTAAATGTCAAGGATGTGTAGCTTGCATTAAAAAAAATATTGAGTACAGTTAGGTATGTTTGACCAAATACACCTAATTTGACCAAGGGCCTGTTTTTTGTCCAAATGGATTCCCAAATAACTATGCAGAGGGGGATTCCCAATACACACCTTTCAGGGAATAAATCTATGAATGAACTCAGTGAGAGGTCTTTCTTTTATCAAGGCATAGTTGAAGACTGTCAGATTCTGTTGCCTGCAGAAGATTAAGTTTCTGTTCTAAATTGGTTTGATTGGTTTGTAAGAGCAGGGGAGCTAAAAGGCAGTAAGTAAACTTCTGGAATATGATTTCATGCAAGAGGGGGGAAACCCAACAGATGTTTTTTTCCATGCTCTCTTTCTAACCCAAACCAAAGCAAAATAACCATAAAAAGTGTGTGTTGTGTTTGAGTAAGGGGTGGGGAGAATCAACCACTACAGAAATCTAATCAGCACTTTCTATATGCAAGCAAAGGATTTTACATGGATTTGTGCTTTGGAGTTCATTAGCTTATTGTGAGCCTTAAAACACATTTCCTCCATTAAAATTAATTAAAAGCTCCTGTTGACTGATTCTCTATTCCAAGGAAGAAAGTTGATAGCTTTTCCGTTAGTTTTCAGCTGGCATTTTATTTAATGTATGCTTTTTCTGCAGAGCTTTTTTTTTCCAGCCTTTTCCTTCAAATGTCCCTTTTGCCTCTTAGCTTGAGCATAGTGATCAACTCTGACCACTTATATGAAATTATTCTGCTGAGCATTTGATGGACCTGAAATGCCATTTCTGCCTCCTCCCCCAAGCCACCAAGTCTGGCTTTATTAATGAGACTCTGAATACCAAGGCATATTTACAAATCATTCCTGCATCCCCTTTCATTTAAATCTCATAAATCTCTTCTTAGGCTTGAAACTACTAGTAGATTTGTCCCTTCCTTGCAACTTCTCCCTCTCACCCCCCCCCCCCACCATTCTGGGAAATATTCCCAGCCATTCAAGATGCATAGCCTTGGAGCCTGATATCACAAGTTGTGGGGTGCTAAATGGCCCTGGGAAATAAAAAGGAGAAATTAGCCAGCATGCTTCTACTTACATTCACCTGGGTTCTCATACGCTGGTTAAGAAAAACAGGGAACTATGTCTACCTTCCAATGGTTGCCAGTTCCTCCAGTTGTCAGACAGGCATTGATGAACTCCCTGGTTCTTCCGCCTGTGTGTGTAGGTCACTCTTTCACACACACAAACGCCTCTTCTAATGAAACGAAGGGGTAATCTTGTGCCACCTTGATCTCCAGCCATCCATTTTTATTTTTTTATTTTTTTTGGGGGGGGGGGGGCTCTGTTGTAATAGTCTGGCAAAAGAATCAACCTGCCTAGTGCGGGGTGGAGTGGGGTGGGGAGAAATCGCTGGAACGAGACGACATAAGAGGCACTCAACTCTACCTAGCAGGTCTGGGTAAGTCCTCCTCCGACTCCGATGCTTATATAATCCCCGGGCGCCTGTGGCCGAGCAGAACAGAGCAAACTTTGGCAGCCGCCAGCAGCGGGTTTCTCTCGGGCTACCTTGTGCAGGGTCGACTGCAGCTCAGAAAAACAGGCGGGATCCCGACCTCGGCGCCCTAATGTCCTCTTCTTCTTCTCCTCCGCCGAAGGCTGGTGGCGCTTGCCTCCGGTGCGGCTGCGGCCAGCTCCGACTCTGCGGAGCGCTTCCTTCCCTTTTCTTCGCCTCGCTCTCTTACGAGGCAGCGACCACATCCTCCCCTTTTCTCCTCCAACGCGAAGCCTGGGACTCCAGCATCCCCAAGAATGCCCGGGGCAGGCGCACGCACGCGCGCGCGCACACACACGCCTCTTGCCTACCTCCCGGAGGGGGGGGAAGCAGTGGGGCGCGCGCGCAAGAGGCGTCGAATCCCCCACCAAGTCCAGGCAAAAAGAGAGAGACTCCGAGAGGAGGCGCGAGGCTGCCGCGCAGCTTTTTCTCTGGGTCTTCGGAAATCTGGGGAGCGGATCACACGGGGAGGAGGAAGCCCAAGGAGGCAGGACCCGGGGAGCAATCACAAGAAGCGCCGAGCGCTTTGCAGGCGTCCGCGCGTGGAGCAACCGGGAAGCGTGTCTGAGGACCTCGTCCTTCTCTTTCGCAAAAGTCCGGAGCCCGCCCTGGAGAGCAGCCCCTTCGCAGGTTGATCTTCGGGGTAATGGGGTCCCGGGATCGGACTATTCCCAGCTAATGGAAGCTGTGCCCTTCCCCTTTTTCTCGCTCGATACCCCGGGGAGATGTTGACGGCAATGAATTCAACTGATAAGCCATCTCGCGCTCTCTGCCTCTCTCGCTCTCCCGGAGTCCCTCCCATATTTCCAGTTTAAAGAAATGCTTGGAAGGCTGGGCCGTAACCTGAAAGCTTCCCAAGAGGCAAAGGCGGTTTAAAATCCTTTAAAAAAAGAAAGAACAAAAACGAAAGGGAAAAGAAAAAAAAAACACCTATAACCTACCCTTCACCAAAAACCTCTTTAATTCCAAAGCGGCGTTTCTGCCTGGATTAGTTTCTCTCCGCCCATTTTATTCATTATTTTTTTTTTGTGGACTCATCTTTCAGATAGAATACGGGAGGCAATATTGGCTAGTATCTCAGAGCTTTGCCTTTGACTTCACGGCTTTTTGCCCCTTATTTGCGGAGGGGAGCGCCGGCGAGTGCGCGTTTGCCAATGGTAAGGACTTTAAATTGACCCAACAGAGATTCCTCCAAGAAGGAACGATCGAAAGAAAAGGCCTTCCACCTTCTCAAAAAATCTTTGCTTAAGAGAACCTAGAGTTTTCTGGTGTGTTAACATTTTAAAATCCCCTCACCTCCCAAAAAGCAGCAGTCACTACCAGTTAATTTTACCATAATTCTGAGATGCCTGGAAGAGATTGAAACTTCACTTCTTTAGACTATCCTTTGAAAGGACTTTGCAGCCAAGTAGACTAAACCACAGAGTAAATACGGTACGAAAATTTAGGGAAAGAATCTCCACCAAAGGGGATTTGTACTCTAGTGTAGTTTCCTCCTCTCCACTTATCTGATTTTTTTTTATTTATTTAGCAAAATCAAATCAGAGTAGACTGATAGGTCCTTAGAGGGACAAAAATCTCTTTTGTGTTATCTCCAGAAAACCAAATGTATATTTTCTCTGCATGTCACTCTGAGCCTAACAATAGCGATAAAATAACAAAGCCTTATCTTAAATGATACTGTTTTGAGTAAACCAGTTGGGGGGGGGGGAAGAGGAGGAAGAGAAGGACAGGTTTTCAATCATCAACTACTCTCTAAATAGGAAAATAAATATATTCTCACAATTTTAAAGCTATAGTGCTCATGTGGGCGACAGACAGGAGGGAGGTGTACCTGCTAGATCTTGTTGTTTAAAATAGATGCTATCCAGATTGCATGTTTTACATTATTTTTAAGTCCAGGGGTAATAGAAAATCAAATTGGGGAAACCGATCAATGCCATGTGTCTTAACTTTTGGAGAGATTTTATTTAAGCATTGAAAGGCCCTCACTATTTTTCTTTTCATACTGATTTCACCTCTATCATCTAGCCTTTTAATGTGGTGCACTGAGGGAAGCTTGAGATATATTATGTGAATTTTCATAATTTGGCAAACTAATAAAAAGAACAAGTTAAAGGTCTATCACAGAATCAACCCTACAGCAATTCTCAAATATTCAAATATTAGGTGTTAGCTAATATAAGAATTCCATGGAAGAGAATTCTGTTAAGTTTACTAGAACTTATTTTAAGGAGAGGGTGCAGGCAACTGCAACCAAGAGACATCACTGCAGCAGGCCTAAAACATTCAAACATCTTTATTGTGACAAGCCATTTCTTCCCTGCTGATTTATAGCATCATCCTAACACCACTGTGGCTGTATAACTGCGTATTCATTATACTTAGATCAGTGCAGTAATGGTTGAATGACACCATATATCATTAGTGAGGAAATGGCCAAGGCTGTCTCAACAGAAGTCTTATACTGAGGCTAAGAGATGGTTGGCAATATTTCACTTGTCTTCTTTCTCCTTCTTGTAGGTGTTCACACATTCTTCTCAGTGCCTCCCCCACCACCCAGGTCAACACTGCAAACTAAGTCAGAGGACACTTTCAGACTGTTGTTAATATGTCCTTAAAAATATAGAGGCTGATAATAGAAGATGGCTGGCCAACCCATTGATGGCCATTTGCACATAGCTGGCTAGGCAGTAACCTCACCCTAAGCTAAGAAAGTGTGACCACCATGTGGGCCAGGAGTATCTAGTATTGCTATAGCTTGCTATAGATCCCATTTGTTTCATGACTTATAGGGACTAGCAGTTCAACGCCTCTGACCAGCGCTAGCTTGGGAAGGGCTTTCTAATATAACCCCTACCCCAAATAAATAAATAAATAAATAAAATCCCACAGCCCGGCTTGGAACGGCGTCTGGGGCCAGACACGACCACTACTTGGGCCGCCCGCCGCAACAAACAGCCTCGGAAAGGCTCTGCTGCCTTAGCCAGTGTAGAGGAATCCCCGCCCCCCTCGAGGGTCCGACCCACCTCCTTCGAAACACGAAATAGCTGGTGCGCTGCCGAGTCCGGCGAGGGAGATTCGGCGAGCTGATGATACACCCAGCTCTGTCAGTGGGAGAGCCTGGAGTTTGGCGAACAGAGCCTCCCGGCTCCGTTATAAAATACGGGCTTGCCTGTGGAAAGCTGCCACCGAATCGAGGCTCGAATTGCGGTTTGCTAGTTCGCAGGACCTCGGAAACATGGGAGCCTGGAGGGCTGGAAGGAGTTAATCGCCGCCTTAGAGCACGGCACCTCTCTTTTGCGGAGGCGAAAAAAGATATCAGCGAGACAAGAGAGTGACTAATGGGGGGATAAAGGGGTCTATTTTCTTTCCCAGACTATTGGGATGAAAAGAGGAAGGGGCTAAGTAGGAAAAAGGGTCCCAGAAGGATTGAAGCACTCTTGTTTCCAAACGATGGCTCCTGCCCACTTGTTTGTAAGGTCTTTGTTTCTTTACACAAGAGATAAGGGAGAGAGAGCATCCCCCCCCCGGCTTGCCTGTAAAATCCTTTTAAACTCACCCAAGCTGCTCCGCGACTGAATACAGCCAGGTTTCAGCGGCGCAACCAACAAGCGTACAACAGAAATACCCCCTCCCTTTCTTCGCTAAAAGCGCGGCGATTTAGCGACACATGCCAGGATCCACTTGTCGTGGGTCTTTTGGAGGGAGGAAAACAGAATTTGAGGGCAAGAAAAACGGACCCTCTCCTTGCCGGTGCGTGGCGTGTTTCAACGTGCCAAAGTGCCCCTACCGAACTGAACCTGCCACGCTGAAAATCAAATTGGCACTGACGTAAAAAAAAAGAACCGGGGAGTGAGTGGTTTCAAGAACACCATATAGCACCACCATCCCGCTCATATTACTGGATGGACTATTCCTCGATGTTGCTAGACGCTACCAAGAACCTAACCTTCCCGCGGCCCTTCCTCCAATCGCCACTTTAAACTTTGGCGAAACGCGTTGCACTAAGTTCCTTCGCTTATTCGTTTTTGGATCGCTCGCTCGACCTTTCTTCTAGCGGTTGGGGAAAAGGAAGCCCTGCAAGGGAGAGACTTTTTTTTAAAAGGACGCCGTTTTACCTGCGAAGGGGTCGCGCGGCTGGTCTGCAGCTGGATCTCACCCAAACCCGACTGGGTCAGGAAGGTGGAGAGCGAAGCAGCTCAGTCCCGGCATTGTACTGGTTTAAGGATCACCGCCAAGGTCTGGCTTGGTTCCATCGCTGGCAAGAGCCAAGCTCGTCCTCATAATCACACCGCTCCGGGCGAGCGTGAGCAGGCGATTCCCCGGAGATGCTCGCTCACCCGGCCGTTCGATCGCCGGGCCCCGCGACGCAAGTCCAGCTGGCACGCTTGGAAATCTTCTGCTCCTTCTTCCTCACCCCGAAGCAGATTTCTCCGGAGAGGGTCGAGGTCCGGGGCCTAAGATAAAACGCAGTTGAACGTCTTCCCAAATGAGCCGGAAAGGCTTCTAGCGAGAGTAGCTACCACAGCAGCAGCCACACGCTGCCTCCAACGCCCAGCGCCTTCCTCGAAATTCCGCCGTCTAGCAAAGAGCGGGAGGCAGCACCGGCCGCTTAACCCTTTGCGGGCGTGACGCTTAAAGGAACAGCGGAGCCGCGTTCCTACGTTCCTCCTGCCGGCGGACGGGGTTTTGTTATGACTGGCCCCACCGTGACTGGAGAGAGAGGCTTGCTTGAGGAAGCGCACACACGCACGCACACGCTAGGGGGGGGGGGGGAAAGGCGGGGGGAGGAGGGAAGTAAAGCCCCACCCCGGGCAGAATTGCTTTGCGGATTAGCTGTCCCTTCGAAAGGAAGGAAGGAAGGAATGAACGGCAGGGCTGAACTGTGCCTTAACTCGAGAGAAGGGGAGGAGGAGAGATCTAGTGACATCACGATTTAATGAACCTTCCCACCTGCTCAAGTCTTCGCCCCACTCTTTTTCAGCCGGGCGGGTCTGCACACTCGGTTAAAGAAAACAATTCCGACCATTTTCCGGGATTAATTTCCCCCCCAAAACCGTTGCAGCGCGCGCCGAAGGAGTTTTGCCAAGGCGTTTTGTGCAACCGTTTTCTACCTCAAATCTCTCCCTTTCTCTCTTCTAATAGACCTAAGAGGAAACAAAAGTTTTACTTGAACCTCGATCTGCTTCGCTGTTCGGAGATGGGATGCGAATTAAAAAAATGATCGTCGGGTCGAATACACCTTGGGAACTTCTTTGATGGCGTTAACTCGCTCCCACTCCATATTTTATACAGCCTCATGTCTACCCCTCCATTTACAGAGCAACAATTGTTTTCCTGCTTAATCCAGCTCCAAACCATAATTGCTAAGCTTCTTGCATCCTTTCTCGCCCCTTCTCCCTTTTTCTGGTCAGTCTGCACAGACTGTACGGCCACGTTAGCTTTGACGTGCCAGTAGTTTAGGAGGGGGGGGGTGTACATCATGTACATCACTATCCTCCAAATTACAATACACTTCCATTGGCCAGCCTGGACATCAAGGAGAGTCCGGAAAGAGCTTTCTCCAATTCAGCCACAACTGAGTTCATAGACAGGAGGAACCTCCAAGCTGTAAACCCTGAGGCACACATCTTGTTCCTTTCGAATATCTCTTTCAAGCCTAATTCGAACCGAAGACAAGAAAGTGGCTTTGCCTCTCGGGTACGTGTGTGTGTGTGTGTGTGTGTTTATGGGCGCGCGCGCGCACTCAAGTCGTGTGTACATTTGCTGGTGTGGAAGCGTCGAATTCCTCAAGAGAAATTCGTCTCTGAAAAAAAAAAACGGGAGAGGCGTTTTGCAAAGAACGCGTTTCTTCGGGACGCAAGGAGGAGGCTGTTTGCAATAAGGGGGCGAAAGCGGGGGGGGGGGAGCGCAGACGACACAGGCGATCGGAAGGGCCGTCGCTGCGTTTCCCTTGGAAAGGCGGGAAGGAGTCGTCCCGTTGGCCTCGAGAGTTTTGATCCGAGCTGAACATCTTCTGACAAGACCGTGGAAGCGACGGCGGGATTGGTAACGTGCGGCCGCTGTGCGAGAAGGGCCAAGGGAAGAGCCGAGCGGGCGCGCAGGGTTTGAATCGTCGCGCTGCAAGTCCCTCGCCTTAGCCAAGATGGCAGTAGAGCACCGGAGGCTGGAGGAAGGCGCGTTCGCTTGCCGCTCGCAGCGCCGGGGAGAGCCGACGAGCGAGGACAGGGGTAGGCAACCTCGGCTCTTTTATGACTCATGGACTTCAACTCCCAGAATTCCCGAGTCAGCTATGCTGACTCGGGAATTCTGGGAGTTGAAGTCCATGAGTCATAAAAGAGCCGAGGTTGCCTACCCCTGAGCGAGGACATGTTCTCCTTAGCCGCCTAGCCCACGCTTCTTCCCCGCCCCTCTTTGGCTTTCATGTGGGATGATTTATCTCTCTAGATTCCCCGCTCCCCGCTTTTGGGTATTATTTATTTATCTTGGCTATTGCTCGATTACTTGGCTTTTTTAAAACCCTGCTTTAAAACAAGGGCTGTTTTGCACTGTATTCTGTTCGGATCTTTTTGTAGTTGGGGGGAGGGGGGAGGAAATCACCCAGGAAAGGTCGAATTGGATGTCGGAACAGTAGCGGGCGATGTGTGGCCCTCTAGATGTGGCTGAGCTCCCACAGTCTCTTCCCATTATCCATAAGAAAAATCAACCAAGCTGCCTGCAGAAATGGACCAAACAGGTGCTCTTTGTTGACCGATTAATCAAGTCATTCATAAGGCTGCAATCGTCTCCATACAAGCCCTCTTGGGTTTAATCCAGCCCAGCTTTCTCAGAGCCATTCAGTCTCTTCGTTCAAGGAGGGGGGGGGAAATGAAAGTCAGTTCTGCTTTCTTATGGGGAAGAAGAATTAACCCCAACCAAATGTAAAATAATAATGTGAAATTCAATCAGTCTATAAAGCAAGAGAAAGAAGATTTGTGTCTCTACAGCTGTGGGGGAACTACCCTTTCCAGCAATTCACAATAATGGCCAGGCTGCTAGAAATACAGCTCAGCCCTCTGTCCCTACCCCCCCCCCCATCTAAATGATGAGGAAAATATTGTTACCATGGAAATGGAGTGCGTGTGGGAAGGGGGAACTATTACTAAAGATTTCCTTCCACTAAAATAAAATAAATAAAGGGAGGCATCTACTCTAGTAGAAAATAAGTAATCTTCAAAAGGCTACCAACTAAGTGATATCAACTGGTCTTCCGCTGCATTAGAAATCAGTGCAGCCTTCTTCCAAGTATGGATGCTTTGGACCAGATGAAAACAGATCACACACGTTTTATAAATAAATAATTTGTTCTGAGAACTCTGCTATTGAGCAATATGAACTAGCGACCACTTTCCTTTCTATCTCTTTACTTGCAAACATAAGTAAAAAAAGTCTGCATTATTTGTATGAATAAATAATCTAGAATTTGGCAGAAACCCAGGTTTAATATTATATTGCACTTGAACCAGAACACAGAACCCTAATAATAACTTTGAAGGTTTTTTAAGAAGAGATTGGACAGGCATTTGTCACATAGGGTCTCTGGGCTGAGCAGGCAGTTGGACTAGAACACCTCCAAGTTCCTTCCAACTCTGTTATTCTGTTAAACTTCTAAGCTCAGCCTTGCTCTATATATTACAGACTCTACTCTGGCTTTGCTTCCATGCTAAATTAGATCAGTTACAACAGTAATGCTTGGTTAGCATTAAGCTTGGTTATTTTTCCACCTTAATGACTTACAATGTTTTTTTTTTTAATCCAGAGTCATTGCCCGTATGATTCAGTGCACTGCAAATCCATAGTATAGACTAGGAATTAAATAATTCAGGCCAAGCTTGTTATTCCTCACATAGCTGTTTACTGACAAAGGTTCTCAGGGTTTTAGACAGAAGGCTATTCAAACCCTCTCTAGAGACTGAATGTGGGCCCTCTCTGAGGATTAGCTACTGCATTACTCTTAACCTATGCAGGGCCTTCTCTGGGGAACTGAAAGTCACCCGCACTCATCATTTTAAAGCAAAGAGCCCCTTCAACCAGGCCTTTTCAGATGAGTTCATGAAGATTCTAATTGGATAAAGGATAAATGTAGTTGTCTTTTAATGAGTTTTAACTGCTACTTTTATTTTGCCTCTAGCTGCCTTGAACATTCTAGGAGTAGAAAGGTGAGTAAAGTTTTAAATAATAAGGCAAAGAAAGGTCTTTCGTGAATCAAGCTCAATTTCTAGCAATTTCATAGGCAAATTTATTTAGCTTTCTTACTAAAAATGCAGATATGGTTTACCAATGCTTTCTTCCAGGATTTGTTCATAGCTACAGCTACCTGGTAATTTCTCCTCCAAGTACTAATCAAATATATTCCTTCTTATCTTTTTAAAATCAGCTAGGTTGCAGTCCTAAACTGAAAGGAAAAAAAAGTGTAAGGGAGGAGGGCTTAGCACACTGAAAGGAAATAAAGACAAACGGATAGATATAAGAATATTAAGATATGTTTTATTAATAAGACTTTGTAAAAGCTTCCTGATGCTCTAGAACAGGGGTGTCAAACTCACAACGTCACATGACATGTCACGACGTATCGTGACTTTTTTTCCATTGCCAGCAATGGGATGAGTGCGGTTTCGCCATGACGCATCTAGTCTACAGGCCAGAATCTACTAGATTTCCTTCTTCCTGAACAGAAAAAAACAACAACCAGGTTGAGTGAAGGTTTTTGAATCAATTCAGGATTGCTTGGAACCCTACCTCAAAAGAATTCAAGTCTGCCCAAAATTGTCCAGGCTTGCTTTAGTTTGGAATTTGTCCTAGTTGATGGATATTTCACATGTCCCTATTCTTTCTCGTGGGAAACTATTATATAGTACATTGGCTGTTAATTCTTATACATTCTGAATGTGACTATGTCAAGCTTGGCTTCTCTTAATTCTTCAGTTTGCAAATACGAATACTGGGGGAGAAGTATAATCGGTATAGATTCCAAATGCTAATGAGAAATGTACAGTCTTCAACAGCTACTTCTCCACCTAGTTACTTACCCACCTATCTACCTATCCATCTGTTGGAGACAGACTTCTTCCCAGCACACAGATGGATATCAGTAGCCAATTACAGGGATGCTATGGAAAAGTAGTTTCCAGAGCATCCAGAAAGAGAAGAATTAGGTGCTATATTTGGTCATTTGATATTGAGAAAATTAACTCGCAATCTTCTGGTTGTCCATATAATATACTGGAGCTCTAATATCCATTTTTCTTGAAAGAATTATCACTTTTCTTCTGTTCCTCCTTCCATATTACTTGATAATATTTTTTAGCAAGAAAGTTACAAAGATATTATCTAGTTACAGTCCACTCTATGCCTTCAGGTGCAGCAATTTATTCACTTGACAGATTTTACTTTTTAACAATTAGCTTTTGATAGAAACATGGATATTCACGTATCAGAATTATTTCTCACAATTCCTCAATATCTCTTCCCATGGGATATAGACTTCACAGGATGCTCACAGAGATTTCATCTCTGAAACATCACAAGGGTGTGCCAACAGTTTTTCAGCTTGCAGAGTTCCTTTTTTTTTGTTTTTTTCTTTAAATTCAATCACAGGTATATCTCCAAAAATAAATCCAATAAGTATTACACTCTGATGATAAGAGCAGCAAAACATAGTTATTTATTTATGTATTTATTTTTACTTTTACTGCATCTGTGAATTGCCATCTGCCAATCCTTTATGGTAATCTTGTCATTTTGGGGATGGATGGTTCAGAAAGCCACCTGAAGGGCCACTGTGGGGGGGTTTTCAAGGCATCTGTCAAAGAAAATCCATCACATTTGCTCTAAGTTGGAGCGGGACAGGTTGTGTAAGCCTTGTTGAGTTCATTGAAGTAGGATCTAGCAAGTTTATCAAGGAATTGTTTGACTCTGTTGACCCAGAAAAGAAGATATAGACTGTGCACAATTAGTACAACCATTGGTGTGTTAGATCCATATCCTTCCTATTTGATCAAGGTATTCCAAGAGGTGAAAGATAGAGGGTCCAAGCATTGTAGAACTCATCCTTGAGAGAGATATTGATTCCATTTGTAATTAAGGCAGTGGTAGTCCATCCCCTCTTCACTGGACACGGAGTGTTGCTTAATTTCTTCCCATCTCCAATTTTCCTTTTTGTGTGAAGGTTACTAGGAAGATGGTTGGCCTGCAGCTTCAGCAGGCTCTGGAACTAAATTATCTTGACCCTTTTAATTGGGTTTCAAGTTTGGCCACCAAAACATTCTTGTTAATGGTCCATGGTGGGAATACATCTATCTTCTCCCTCATTGATCACTTGGTAGTCATCAGTACCATTGATCATGAAATTCTTCTAAACCAATCAGGGGGTTGAGAATGGGAAGGACGTCGTTGCACTGGTTCTTTTCCAATCAGTTGTTCCAGTCACTGTTAGGTGGGTGTGGGTGATGTGAATGAGTCATACAGCCATTAGTCCATGTTGAGCCTTACTTCGGGGCTCATTTCTCTCTCTGATCCTGTTTAACATTTTCCTGAAGCCATTGGGTAAGGTTATCCATTTGCACAAAATTAGGTACCCTAAGTAACCGGTCATAGCTTTCAATTCTTGACATCCAAGCCATGGTACTAAAGTTTTGCTTCATATCTATGGAGATCTGGAAGTTAAAAAAAAAAAGCTCTGGCTCAACTATAACAATCTTGACTTCACCTAAAGTCAAGAGATGTCCAACTTTGGTTCTAAATGGCATTGGTTTAGCTAGACCTGGACTCCCCTGAACTCATAGATTCTTCTTGAAAAGCAAATAGGGAAAAAATAGATTTATACCATTATACAACTCCCTCTTCTGCATCAATTGCACCCATTCCTGGATGGGGAGGCCTTACAATCATTCATGCTGGACCCGTGTCCCTCCTGGCTGGTACTGGCCTCCCGGGAGGTTACACGAGGCTGGCTCCAGGAAATCGTCAACGCTTCTTTGAGTGAGGGGTTCTTGCCGGCTGCCTTGAAAGAGGCTGTGGTGAGGCCCCTCCTCAAGAAGCCCTCCCTGGACCCGGCTACTTTGGCCAACTACCGGCCTGTCTCCAACCTTCGCT
>NW_015386108.1:68531-83850 GCF_001527695.2 Protobothrops mucrosquamatus | reverse complement strand
ACGTACAGTTGCGGACCTGCGCCTTTTTCGCCGAGCCCTGAAGGCCCATCTATTCCGTGCGGCCGGCCTGGCGTAGTTTGGATTGTGTTTCAGTGGGGGGTTTTGTATGGGTGTGTTTTTAGAACAGGCCTATTATTCAATTCGATTTTAAAACAGAAACTATTTATTTATTCGTGGTTTTTAGTATCGCCTGTTCACCACCCTGAGTCCCGCAAGGGAGATAGGGCGGTATATAAATTTAATAAATAAATAAAATAAATAAATAAATAAATTCACAACTCAAAATAAATTACTGAAATGCTCTCTACCATTCAGAAGCTACAGCTGATTCAGAATGTGAAAGAGTAAATTATTACCAACATTACCTCTATTCCATGGGTGTCAAATTTGCCACGTCACATGACATGTTGTGATGTATCGTGACTTTTTCGTGTTGCCGGAGCTGGGGTGGGCACAGCCTCCATATGATGCAACCGGCCCATGGGCCGGCAGTTTGACACTCCTGTTCTACTCTATGAGGTGTACTGATTACCAGTAACTTTTTGGATGCAATTCAGGGACCTATCAAGCACAGGGCCTGGTTGCTTGTGGAATGATCTGTCTACAATTACTTCTGCCCAAAACATTTTCTCAAGATAAATTTGCTCCTGGTCCAGTCTTAAGCAGTGTCATCTGGCAGGAACTAGAGTCAAAGCTTATTTGTCACAGTAACTGCCCTACAAAGGAGCATTTTCCCCCATGATCCAGATTGCCCTGAATATACATGCCTTTAAGAAGTAATTTAAAATCCTGACTTTTCCCCAAAGCATTGATCAGAAAGCTCTGTGCCCATCTTGATTGCTCTTAATTGTTTTTGGTTGGTAGAAATTGCCTCAGGTATGATATTTGTAATGTTATCTTGGTTGTTGTTTTTACAATTTTGTATTGCTTTTATTTGTGTACTCTTCCTTGAGTCACATGTCAGTTGAGCAACTGTACAAACTGATTTAATAGGTTATAAATATGAAAAAGGTAGATGTATATGTATAAGTCTTAGTTCCTCATATGTGCATTTGTGACTCTTATAAGACTGTATGGAAATTAAATCCCATTGAATCAAAGTCAAGAAATAATACTGTTAGGGTAGCTTTCTCAACTCTCCTTATTTGTTACAGAACAACTCTTAATATCTCTATCTACCATGGTTGGGGAAACAGAAGGAGGGCAAAGAAAGGCAAAAACTTTACTTCCTCATTATTAACTAAATCTCATTGGAATTTTTGAGAATATGTGTGTATGTACGTGTATGTGTATATATTTATATACATACATACAGTATATGTGTATGTGTATGTATATAGAGAGAGACACACACAGTGTGTTTGTGTATGTATATGTATGTGTGTGTGTATGTATGTATACACATACATATATACATACAAGTAGTCCTCAACTTATGACCACAATTGAGTCCAACATTTATATTGCTAAGTGACACATTTGTTAAGTGAGTTTTGCCCCATTTTACAACCTTTCTTACCAGAGCTGTTAGGTGAATCATATAAATATATCACACTGTGCACTAAATAAACTTTTGTTGATCATATAAGCTTATTCAGTTATGCATTACATTAACCCGTCTCTAATTTTAACTCAGCAGAGATTTAAATCTCTTGCCTTTCAAATAAGCAGAATTTAAAAATTCCATAGGTGGATTATTTTCATTCTAATGGAAAGCTTTTTGGTTCTCATTTTGTTTGCCTTGTATTTTATGTAATAAACACCTAGTAAACACCTAATGAAATTTCAACAAGAAGTAGTCGTAAGAAAATGAACCTGCATGTTTCTAACTATATTCCTACTGAAAGCCAGAAAGAAACTTTTCTAATTAAAAGAGAGGGCATATTACTTCTGCCAAAGTCTATTAGTTTCCACAACAGATAATTGTAAGTTAGATGTTTAAATACTCTTAACAATTTCTTAAGATGATGATGACTTCCAAATTGGTTCATTAGGGTAGCACTCATAGTCTCTAAGATGGATAACTAGTTAATTTAAAGTATTATTGATAGTTACATGAACTAATCCAAAAGGTTTTGCTTTCTTTTGGCCAATTTCAGACATGTAATCATTTGCTTGGAAATCAAAAACAATACAAAATAGCTTCAATTGAAATAAAGGAAAACAGAAACAAATTTGGAATAGATAAAAAACTGCAACTTGTACAGAGCAGCAGTAGGAATAGTCAACCAGCATTTTCTGTGGCATATTGCCTCTGGTGCTTCTTTGATTGGAAGTCACTTTTATTATAAATAAAATCATATCTTCTGAAGGACAGTAAAAAAACCCAACTGTTATAAACTGATAGGATTTTCTAAGAGAGTTCAAAATTAGCAATATCATCTGGGGAAAAATGGGTTTTGTGTCCAATCAGCCATGCTACCTACCTACCTACCTCTCTTCTATAATAAATTTCAGTGATTATATGCAGCTTACAAAAATTCTAATTCCTAGAATAAGAAAACAGAGTCCCTAAGAAAATGTTGTAGGGTGAAACAATGTTGTCCATGACATCCCACCTTTGTAGTTTCTTCCCTCCTACCCTCAAGAACTGTATACTGTACTGTGGTCACCATTTCAACTTTCATTAAAGTTTTGGAGGTTGTTTCAAATGTTTTCAAGATAGATGATCTGACACTTCTTACATCCATATTCTCTCTCTCTCTCTCTCTCTCTCTCTCTCTCTCTCTCTCTCTCTCTCTCTCTCTCTCTCTCTCTCTCTCTCTCTCTCACACACACACACACACACACACACACACACACACACAGAGAGAGGTTAGTTATTATTTTCCAGTATGCAAAAGATTGTTATAAGACAGTGGTAAAAATAACTTCAGGATGAACTTAGTATGGTGTTATCAAGAGAGAATACTAAGATGGCAAGCGTGCACAGTGAGCATATTTTTCTTGCTTCTACTCTCTCTCTCTCTCTCTCTCTCTCTCTCTCTCTCTCTCTCACACACACACACACACACACACACACAAACACACACCAATAGAGCCATAAAAGGCGGCATGATCACTGTGCACTCTTGCCATTTTATTATTCTCTCTTGATAATATCACACTAAGTTCATCCTGAAATTATTTTTACCAGTCTTATAACAATCTTTTGCATACTGGAAAATAATAACTAACCTTTGCTGATTAAGCTGCCAAGGATTCAGTACTGCAATGAAGTTTTAAAGCCTATTATTTAGGGCAGCACATTTGTCACTCTTAAAGTCACCTTCAATCTATGAACTGCAAGGCTTTCTAAATCAACTTTTGATATCATAACTCCTGAGTGATCAAGCACCTTTGCTAGAATAAAGTCTAAATAGCAAAACTATCATAGATACGTTTCAAAAATAAAGATGACTTCTACAGGTAGTCTTCAACTTCATTTAGCAACCATTCAAAGTTACAATGGCACTGAAAAAAAGTAATTTATGACCAGTCCTCACTTAAAATTGGATACTTGGCAACCGGCATGTATTTACAAAGGTTGCAGCATCCTAGGGTCATGCAATCACAATTTGCAACCTTCCCAGTTGGCTTTCAACAAATATATTTGTGAGGGGGGGGCGAAGCTGGATTTGCTTAACGTGTTATTTATGTTAACTGTTGTTTACTTACTAGATAAATCACAAGCACAACAAACCACAAACTGCAATAACTGTTCACCTTGAAATAAAATTAAATATACTATATTATAATTGAGTATATTGCTCAACTGTTGTGTCTAGCAGTGGCTTTATCTTTGGGAAGAGCTCTACTGTTCATTACAGTCATTGTATAAAAGCCTTGTGTTCTTAGTTATGCGATCATAACCATGAATAAAAGGGAATAAGGTTTTATACAGTGGAAAAGCCAATATGCAATGGTTCTTGAATAACTATTTTATGTTGGCACTGTTCAAATACAACTGCACCAGTCTAAATAAAGTGATTATTTTATGAAAAGGTCAATTATTATATACACACACACATATTCTCTCTCTCTCTCTCTCTGTGCGAAATAATACTAACCAATATTTACAGAGCAGATGGTATTTATTTTGTGTATGGATATTTTTTTTTCAAAATTTCAGGACATCAGTATAATGGTATGATTATGTAACTTCTGGATGGAATGCTATGAATTCTTGACTATGCAGAATACAAATAAATCTAATTCCTACAATTATAGCTTTTTAGTGAAAACAATGAAACCAGCAAAGTTTGTGATAAACATAATATTTGTATTTTGCAAATTTCACACTAGGAACATTTAGAATGGAGCCAAATTCATTCAAAGCTTCCCATGTTTCCTCATTAATAAAATAGTAAAATATGGGTTAGAATGATACAAGTGTTAGAAAATTGACTGAACAACCACTCCAAGAGTACTCAAAACTGGTTCCACAGCAAACTGGACACTGGTGTTGAATGAAGTGTCCCAGGGCCTGATCTTGTTCAACATTTTTATCAATGACATACTGAATAAATTTGTAGAAGATACTATGAGGATTGTGTAATATTTTAGAAAATAAAGAAAAGATCCAAAAAGAATCAGGGGGCTTGAGTGATGGGCCAATATGAACAGGATTAAATTTAACAGGGAGAAATGTGAAGTCCTGTATCTAATGATTTGTCAGTACTACATATGAAAATAATCTGGGTGTCCTTGTTAATCACAAGTTGAATAAGAGCCAACAGTGTAATGGCAGATGCTGAAAAAGCCTGTGTTATTTTAGGATATGTTAACAAAATCATAAAGTCTAGATCAAAGGGAGTAATTGTCTGTTTCTAATCTGCCTTGGTCAGGTTCTACTTGTGTCCAATTCTGGGTACTGAAGCCTTAAAAAGTCATTGATCAACTGGAGGGTTTCCAGATGTTAACTACCAAAATGGTGAAAGGACTGGAAACAAGTCCTATGAAGAATGATTAAATAAACCAGATATGTTAGGTTAGCCTGCAGAAGAGGGAGGGTAGACCATAGCAGTCTTTAGATCTTTATAGAGAAGGAAGCAGCCTTGTCCCCTGTTACCCTGCAAGGCAGGCACACAATCAGTGGACTACAACTAAGGAAAGTAGATACAGGTTAGCTATTAGGAAGAATCTCCTGGGGATATAAGAGATGTCAACCAGTGGTATAAGCTGCCTTGTCAAGTGGTAGATTCCCTTTACTGGAGGGCTTCATATAGAGGCTAAATGACCATCTGTTCAAAATGCTTTAATGGGTTCTGCATGGAGAAGGAGTTGGACTAGATGACTTTTGAGGACTCTTCCAACTCCATGAGTCTTTTAGTTTTGTCTTGGTCAGCTGGCAATATGGATAGTCCATATTGGGAATGGTGCCAATTTAACTGAACACAATTTTTAAGGGAAAGGTTTACCCCAACCTTCAGCTTAGATCAGTCCTTGGCATTTGGAGCATAGATTACATATTTTGGCAATTAATCTTGTGCTGCTAGTAAGCATAAGAGTTTGATGCAATGCTGAATAGAATAAGCAATAAGCTGTAACATACCAATCTTCCCCAATTAGTTTGGAAAGAGAGTCTTAGTTAATTCATTGTTTTATTTTAGTTCTGATGGTTAATTTAATACAGAACATGTACTATGATTTCATTATTTTTAGACAACAGGGTGAGTTGATCATATTGGAGAAATAAACAGATATCGGTTCAGTCATTGAAATATTCATCAACCATTCAGAAAATGGAAAGATGAGAAAGAGTTAATTTAATGACGTGAACTATATATGGCAGCAGGAAAGCACAACTTAAAGATAAAAAACAGCCTTCTTGTTGATATTATTGGAGAATATTTCGACATTGAAATGAATCATTTCTTTTTCATGCTGTCATTCCACAATTTTTTACAAGGATTGTGAAAGACTGTGGATTTTATTAGCTTTTTGAGAGGGTGAAAAGAGGCATCTGATGTGTAAATACACTTGCAAAATCTTCTTAAAAGCTTGCAAGCTTAAGGTTAGCTTAAACAAGATCAGGGTAGACTAAAACAAATTACATTCTCCATCTTTTCCTTTTTATTCAAGTTTGTCTTTATTGGCCCAAAAAATATGGCTGACAGAATGGAATGTAGCTAAGTAGCTATGTCTTGTTCATCTAAGTTTGTGTAGGCCACATCACTGGGTTTGATGGGATGAATCATTGGAAAATACCTAAAATAATTCAGGTCAACAAGTACAAAGCATGTATCAAAGCCCATTTGTTTCAGTTTGAATCCTGAAGCACTCAGATATAGGCACATAGGAATCTGTTTTTCACTAAATCAGAACATTAGTTACCTATAGTAGTTGAATGTTTTCTAAACCCCACAAGGTTATTTTCAGAGACTGTATTTACAGATATGCCTGAACCACAAGTTCCAGTCAGGAAGAATAATGGAGAAGGACATTAAAAACCATAGTTCAGCAATATCTGAAGTGGCACAGATACCCCATCGCTGGTGTATACTAACCAACAGTGGATGTTTCAGGTATGAACTTTTCAGTTTGTATTTACTATTTATTTACTTTTTTTAACACTGGCAGTTCACAGATAAAAACACATAAAATAATATGATACAATAATAAAAGCAAAGAACCAAAAATGGCAAAAGATTGTACAAACAACAACCCACGTCTGGGCAACAACAATCCACGTCTGGGCGACCCATGTCACCCAGAAGATATCACCAGGCTTGTCTTTTGGCTTGGTTTCCTTCCCTGTTCCAATCCTGCAGGATTCTCAGACGTTCAGAAAAATACCCTAAAACATCTACAGTCAGATTAAATTAATACAAATCTTACAAAACATACAAAACTCCAAAATCCAAAAGCAGGAATCAGGACCAAGTGTTCTCCAGTAGAGCTCCATTTTGAGTTGGTACTGGAGGGTTTCAAAGGGCAGTAAGGTTGGAACTAACCTCAGCTCAAAAGGGTGGAGGCCATTCTGGAGGGCCAGCAGCACTACAGAAAAGCAGTACTCAGAACCTTACCCCTCCCTTCCCAAAACTAGGGAGCCATCAACTACTTCTTTTAACAAGATCAAGTTGGTTGAGCTGATTCTACTGGGGAAAAAAACAGTCCTCAAGATAATTTGGTATCCAAACTATAACTGAACTGAGCATGAGATCTTTAGCATATAAAGTAGATTCCTTTATTATTGAGACATATGATATAGTCATGCACTGTGTGTGTCTGTGGGCACAGACAACCAGGCAAACACATATACTGTCACCTTAGACTGGTTTTCCATCAAAATGTCTGGTCATGTTGAGTCTATTATTTCATAACTTATTCCTTCCTTTGTGTGCTTTAAGCAGAGAAACAGCTACTAAGATGTTTTAGCAGGGTTTTTGTCTGGGGGCTTGAAAGAGACTGTTGACATTGGCCTCTAAACGTCCAAAGATTTAGACCTTTAATGTACAATGTTGAATCAGACAACAGTGTTTCTTTTGAATCCTGTGGTTAGTATGAAGAATCAACCAACTCAGGGATATTCTCTCTAGTATCAAGAGCTCACATAGATTTTTTTTCTTGTTTTTTTGGGAATCCAGGTGAAATGTGTGGCTATTTAATCAGACTTGTAAACTAAAGTATGTAGGTCATATCCCTCACTGATCATTTGGACTGATGCTGTGCTCATTGTTGCACCATTTCTGCAGCAATAAAGGATCTATCAGTAAATAGTAGAAAGACATGACTGGATAAAGTACTCATTATCGCTAACTCTTTATGACGTTTAAACTTTGTCAGTTTAGTAAGCCATTTACAATCACAAATCCACACCCTTAGCCTTTGATTTGCCCAGTAATTGTTATTCTTGAAAATCTCAACTTTGATGTTTTCCATTCAACCTTGTGTATTGACACAACACTAAATAAGTTGAGGGGGGGAGGATTCTATGAGCAAAGTCTACCATGAATTTCATAGTATAGTCATTTTACAATTATCAGTCAATTTCAGAGGTATAATTTATTTTAAAAGGTTTTAAGTAATTTTGTGTACCTTCAAATCAGATTTTTTTTTTACTCCTGGTGATTGCCTGGACACATCCCTGTGTTACTTTTGGATGTCTGGACACATCCCTGTGTTACTTTTGCCATTGCCTCCTTCCTATGGTTGAGAGTGTTTAGCCCAAGGTGAACCAGCTGCCTTTGTGTCTCAGGTGGGACTAGAACTCATGATCTCCTGGTTTCTAGCCTGATGCCTTAACTACTACATCAAACTGACTCTCTAAAAAGGGGTTTAAATTATTTATTAAAAAAGGTAAATGACCTTATGCAAGAGATCACCTGGGCAATGCTGTTTGAAATAAATAAAGTGATGGTCTTTGATAGAAACAAGAATTCATCTTGTTTCTGCTATAAAAACTTAAATTAACAACCTTTAAATCAAGTCTACATCTATTTGAATATACTCTAATTTTTGGTTATGGTCAGACTGGAAAGCTTCAGGGAACTGTGATTTTTTTTTAAAGAAACAAAAATATCTAGTTGAACAATATTCTTTTGTTATCATTCTCTCAATATTCACATTTCATGAAGCTTATAACACCTTACAACAGGGCTATTGTTAAATATACTAGTTTGTCTTGTTTTAAATCCCATTCTATTCACATCATTCTTAGTGGTTCAAAATAGCTTACCTTCTGACTTTTCTTTTTAAAAAAACTTCATGTCTTATAGGGAACAAAGAGTAAGTCATATGCTGTAAGAGCTTGTCAAAGTCATAATTACAATTCATTTGTCTGTGTTCAGCTGTCTGTCATCTGTTAGCAGTTCAAATGCTCTGTGTGTCTTTCTGAATTTGTTGAAATTCTCTTTAATTATTTACTGCTCCATGATCATCCATTACTGATTGCTAACTGCTTTTGGCTCTCTCAGCCCCTGGTTTCCCTGGCCTTGTATCAACATTGCTCACAACCTTCAAGCCGTTCCAAGCCCGAAAAGCTGCTGATGCTTATTAGCATTTCTACAAATTTATGAAAATATCCTTGTTTACACAAGTAACAAGAACGGCTGTGTAGATAAACAATCTGCTCGTGCAGTGTGCCAAAACATAGGAGGAAGTCTGGTCAAGCCACAAGAATGGGATTTTAAGAATTCTGGTTTCTTTTTTTGTCTGTTTCCTCAATAGTTTTGGTATTAGGTGGAGTCAGGGATTAATTTTTAAAACAGGAGAGACACTACATCAGCTCATACCTGATGAGAAATCATGTTTCTCCATTAACATGGTGAATCCATCCCCCGTTAACTCACCTTTGACTGTTCTCACTGGCAAAAAAAAAAAAAAGATAGAAATTCAATGATATGAAATAGTTATTGCCAGCCATTATATCCTCACTTTCAACTCTGTTACTGTCACTAGAGTCAGACATGAAGATTATGTTTGTTTAAAAAAAAATGAAGCAAAGGGGAAAAAAACCTAATTTGAGTGTTAACTAAGAATTAAGGAGAAACTTCCTAACACTGAAGACAATTAACCAGTGGAACAGCTTGCCTTCAGAAGTTGTAGGGCCTTCATCACTGGAGGCTTTTAAGAAAAGACTGGTCAGCCACCTATCTGAAATGATATAGGGCAGTGATGGCGAACCTTTTAGAGACCGAGTGCCCAAACTGCAAGCTAAAACCCACTTATGTATCGTCGGGTGCCGGAGGCGTGGCCCATTGGATGGGCGTGGTCAATTGGGTGGGCATGGCTGCAGTGGTAATGACAGAATGGGTGGGACTAAAAAGTTCAATCAATCAATTCCAACTTTGCAAGATCATTTTTTTCCCATGAGAAGTTGAAATTGATTGATTGATTGAACCTTTTTTTTTTTGCACACAGTGGTGGAGGCCTAAAGCGAAAAGGTTTTATAAAACCCAGCTGAAGGCCTAGGACTGGGGCAACGGCACGCATACCCACAGAGAGGGCTCTGCGTGCCATCATAGATTCACCACCACAGGGGGCAGGGGGTTGGACTAGAAGACCTCCAAGATCCCTTCTAGCTCTATTCTGATGGATTGAGTGTAAAGCCAAAGGGTGCATATATCTCTAAACCAGGTATCCCCCCATATATAAATATTGACAACTTATTTTATATTGTATTAGTATTCTGTTTTAGTGGACATCTTTTATATATAACGTTCCCTTCTTTCATTTTTCCCCACAACAAGTCTGTATGAAGGTTGGGCTACCTTGAAAGCTTCTTGGGATTTTCCATGCCTGAGTGTAGACTTCAGCTTGGATCTTTCTTGCCCAGTCCAATGCTTTAACAACTATACCCCATTGCTAGGAAGAATGCAAACACGAATGTTATTTTTATTTAAAATAATAATTCACATCAAGATGGGGATGCGGTAGTTCTTTGCTATTTGCTATGGTTCAATCCAGGATGGCAAGTAAAGTTCCTTTTGGATTAAAATCCTCCTAACTGCATGTCAATTCTAAACTAAATTAACTTTTCCACATGTATGTTTCAGTTAAAAAAAACACACACAAGTAGATCTTCACAATAACTTGGCCTTCTGAGTCACTTTGCTAATGTTGTGAACATCCAGATGCTGACCACAAGAACCAATCACAGGTTCCATTAAGGAATAGGGTCAAGCAATTCCAAAAGTTCCAATAGCCAATGACAAGGAATGTTGTGAACTGTGACTTCTGGAGAATCATAGTCTGCCTATTGCTGCCTTAAAGTTTTCTCTTTGCATTTCTGGCAAAATACTTAAATTCACATTTACAATAAGAAGCATTGAATTGCAAATATTTACATCTGCCTATCCCAGGTTCTTCAGAAGGACTTGATAGGTAGATAAGAATGCCAAATGCAGTCTAACATCTGGCTGACTGTATGACCAACCATAATATAAAGCAGCTTTCTTGAAACAGCTTACCTCCTTCAATGATACTTTTAACACTAGTGAACAACATCTGCCTATCCTAGATCCTTGGAAAGGACTTGATAGAATGCCAAACCCAATCTAAACCTCTGATTGACTGTGTGACCAACCATAGTAATAACTCCAGAAAGTGTGTGAGACTTTCCCAAAGCATCCTGAGACCTGTTCAAGGCTATAGTTGCATCACAAAGGGCCAGGCCAGGTACGCTTCATGGGCAGTGGAAGGAAGAAGATAGTAAGGGTCAACCTGGGCAAAGCAGGGGCAGCAGATTGCAAGGTGCAGGGTGCAGGGCAGGAGGTTGGGAGTGGCTGCAGAGGGGATGGCCGGGCTTCTCAGATTGGTGCTACAGCAGCTGCGACTGAGGCAGCTTGGGTTTTGCACTGTGAGGCTTGAAGTGGCACTCCTCAGCTGTGATGGTGTGCGAGTACTGGGGCTGAAGCAGAAGGCCACAAGTGCTGATAGGCTGAGTTGCTGAAGGCCCTGGGCCTCTATTTCAGTCACCATGCCACCGGCACCACCGTTGATACAGAGGACCGACACTGTGTAGGACAACCAGGAGAGCAGAGATGGGGGAAAATAGACAGATGGGGGGAGTTAAAGAGGAAACAATCCCTTACATTGGAACAAACGAGGATCATTGCTGGGAGGAAGCAGTTTGGGAATGGTTTGAATCCTGGTAGGTCTTCACCTAATGGCCAAGTGTGAATCACTTAACACATACAGTATCACTTAATAACCCCATCGCTTAGTGACAGAGTTGCTAGTCCAAATTGTGAAGGTTAAGCGACAGCTACCTGTAGACTAAATTATTTATAACGAAAACATCTTCCTCATTGCAGGTACTTGAATCTAGTGATGAAGGCCACATGTCCTTTTCTTTGATAAGCAAAGTAGACTGAGCTATTTTGTGCTCAGTTGGTTCTAAATAGTACTAACATTTAATTAAATAGCATGCAATTGGTTCCCTCCTCCGTCCCATTTCACAACTTATCAAAAATCTGTTGGCTACCAGTAACTTGACAACTTCATCACCCACACTCCCCAGCTGTGGCATAGTATTTCCTATCCCTAGTTCTCAAAGAAGAATAACTAGAGGGATTTCAATACTACCTGTCATTTCCTTAGCAAATTTAGCCAACTGAAAGTACTTATTAACACAGGTAACCTGTCAATTAGATTATTTCTGTTGGATTTTGTATGAAAAGTTCACATAATTAAATGTGATGTTTTAAAGACAGGCTAGTGTGTTGTGTTGTGTATGTATATATAAAACCTGAGGTGACTGTCCAATGTTATAATCAGGATCTAGAAATGGATACAATCACACCTGGAAATTGAAACACTGCTTTGATGCATGAACTGTTTGGGGAATCTAAATATTCATTCCACAGATAAATACTAAATCATGGGAACTAATAATTTTTCTTTATTCTACACTGTTCAGAACCACAGTTGAAATAGCATGCCTTTTACCGGTACCACATTTCAAGAAATATTGAGACAATTTGAAACAGTTTCAGAAAAGGGCACAAAGATGATTAGAGGGCTGGAGATAAATAGCACTTTTTATGTACTTCAAAAAATGACATACACAAAAAAAAGCTACTGTCTACAACATAGAACCATGATATTTTTGCATTAACAGGTAAGCTGATTTCAATTGAAAATTAGGAAAATTTCCTAATGATATGAACAGTAAAGATTATCTAGGACAATTGTAGGTCCTCTTTCATCAAATATGTTCAAGTAGATCTGCATAGTATCTCATAGGATGCATTAATCTGGATTCCTGTGTTGAACAAAGGTTTAAATACTCCAGGAATATGTATGAGACAGTTTTAACTTCCCAATCCTTCCAAAGAGCATTCATCTGGCCAAGTAAAAATCTTCAGCCCTCACTACCAATCCATATTTTTACTAAGACTATACTGCATTCTATTTAACCATTACCTTATCTTATTCTTGCATTAAAATGAGTAATTTGTGGGGGAGGGGTCATGACAGTACATGGGAAGTCATATGGGGTGCTGTGTTTCGTGGAATGTAGGGCTGTGATTATCCAAGAAAAGGAAGATGGTAGGAAAGTTTAATTAAGTCATCTTCCAGCTGCCTCTCATGGAAGAATAATAGCATTCATGGTAAGACTGCTAATACCTTTTACTATTCCTTTCCTCTTAAAATGGACATTTAAAAATATTGGAATATATCTTTCAGCCTTCTATGCAATCTTCCCATAACTGTTGTGACTCATGTATGGCTATTTTCTTGCAAAGTATGAAGTATCTATGAGTTTTATATTAGCAGAAGAAGCCTCTATTATGCTCCACAATGGAATGTTATTTGGTAATACCACCAATAAAAACTTATATTCCATTTCTTTAGTTTACTTTGTTGGAACACCCCATCTAGATATACTATCTTAAGAACCAGTAATAAATGCGTCAGATTGTTGAAACTTTGAAAATTTCCCCATTCTCTGATATGTCTTGAGACATCAGCTTGTAAAATGACAACACTGATAACTACGCTGTTTTTTCTCTGTTTAGTCCCAACACAAATAGCACACCCTGTTGCTTAATGATACCAATTGCTTTGAAAGTTGGAAAGGCAGTATAATCACACACTTTATTTTGAAAAGACTTAACTGAGGTTGTCAGTAAAGCTTACCAGTTTAAACCTGAACCTTCATGGTGAATTGTCCCAACTTTTCTTCCTGCTCATTGTAACTTATTCCTAGTCTGTTTGTTTCAATTATGAAACAGCAACATTTTGTCTCTTAGAAGAAGGGAAAAAATGGATATGATATAGCCTGATCAGATTTCAATAAAGTCCTTTCAGTTGTTGAAAGCTTCATCCAAGGTGGGGAAAGAGGGTATGCTAGCCCATTTCATTCTCCTCACTATTTTTTTATTTTCTATTTTCTACCACATTTTCTGAAACCAATCTTTCTAACAGGAAGTCTCTTGAAGAGGTTTAAAACCATAACTGCAAAACATTGTAACCTATGTCAGAAACTTCCACAAATCAGACAACCTTTTTGCTGCAGGCCCACAACTTCCACTGTCGGAGTAGCAAGGCTAAGGGATTGAGATGTGGTGAAGGGGTAAGACTCCATAATATATCTCTGCTCTCCCTCTGTATGATTTAAATTAGATGAGGGTCTGAATATTCAAAGAAAGATTATGAATCATACCTATTATTGAACTTTCATGTGTCCAACTAATATTGAGATAATAAACCACATGCTAGTTGCACTTTACCTATACTGTAACTACCCACTGTAATCAATTTCTTAATATATTTCCTGGACACTAATGTTTGTAATGGCATTCATACTCAGGCCATTGAATATATTGTGGTCTTATATCAACTTATTCTACTCATCATTTCATTGTTTACAATAAACAAAATTCACTTTGAATTTAAACATATCAAAGCAAACAACTAATATTGCAATATACAGTATATATATAACAGCCACTCTTTTCAGCCAGATTAATTTAACTGGGTTAGTTAATAGCTCTTGTACTAAAATCAGCAGGATTAAAACACTGAACTTTGGATGGCCTATGCCCATGAGTATTTTTTTAAGGAGTCATACTTGGCAACAATTCCATGTTGACGATAAATCTGAATTTACCTTTCAGTAACTGGAAATAGCTTATAGCAGATAACTTGAGTTTCAGGAATTCCTCTCTGCTCGATACCAGTAACATATAAACTAAAAGGCATTCACATTTTTCTTCCAAGAGAAGGTGTCTTAATTCCTATGATCCTTGTTACTGCAAACATAAAGTCCGCAAAGGGGAAGTAGTAATCCACACTTGCGGTTGCCATGACATTTTTAGACAAAATAGTTAGACCACAAAAAGCAATGACAGAGAGTGAGTGTGAGAGAGAGAAGGAGGGAAGGAGAGGGAGGGAGGAAGAGAGAGAAAGAGAAAGAAAGAGAAAGAGAAAATGATTCCACAATGAAACAAGTTCATTGGATAACTAAAATTATTTGATAAATTAAGTTAATGTATTGTTAATAACAAATGATGAAGATTGTTTAAAAACATTTTCAGACCATGTGTACTTGGGCAAATCAACCAGTTGTTCAGCAATTTATGGAGAAAGAGCTGAGCTTCTAAAAGAGTGTCATCTTCAAATACTAAGAAGAAACAACAGAAGGGTACAAAAGTAACAAACATCAGCATTTACTTTCTCTTAATTTGTTTCTTTTTTTTTTCAACAAAAATTTTTATTGGTTTTATTTTACATGGTGGCAAGGCCATCAATTAATCAAAACAAAATCATATTTGTACAATTCAAATTATTTCAATATAATTAACTCAGTTATACATATAACTAATCTATTATTATTTTAATATATCCTACTTCCCCTTAGGTCAATACTAGTAACTCTATTTCTATACTC
>NW_015386108.1:47157-66689 GCF_001527695.2 Protobothrops mucrosquamatus | reverse complement strand
GAGAGGTAGGAGGAGAACCACCGTAAAATGGTGCCCCCCAACCCCAACCCCCCTAACCGGTGCAACAAGATACCATGGTCGATGGTATCAAAAGCCGCTGAGAGGTCTAACAGGACTAGGATAGAGGAACAGCCCCTATCCCGAGCCCTCCAGAGATCATCAACCAACGCGACCAATGCCGTTTCCGTGCTGTGCCCAGTCCGGAAGCTGGACTGGCGCGAGTCTAGATAGACAGTTTCTTCCAGGTGCTGAGGGAGCTGTCGTGCCACCACACTCTCAACAACCTTCGCAAGAAAGCGAAGGTTGGAGACAGGCCGGTAGTTGGCCAAAGTAGCCGGGTCCAGGGAGGGCTTCTTGAGGAGGGGCCTCACCACAGCCTCTTTCAAGGCGGCCGGCAAGAACCCCTCACTCAAAGAAGTGTTGACGATTCCCTGGAGCCAGCCTCGTGTAACCTCCCAGGAGGCCAGTACCAGCCAGGAGGGACACGGATCCAGTAAACATGTAGTGGTGTTCAGCCATCCCAGCATTCTGTCCATGTCCTCGGGGGGTCACAGGATCAAACTCTTCCCATAAAATGGACTCAAGACCTGCCTCCATTGGCCCGCCTGAACTAGTCCAATCGGAGGCTAACCCGGCCCAGATCCGATCGATTTTGTCATGCAGGTAACACCCAAATTCCTCTGCCCGACCCTGCAAAGGGACATCCCGCACCCTCTGATGAAGGAGGGAGCGGGACACCCTAAACAGGGCGGAAGATCGGTTACCTGCAGACGCGATAAGAGCGGAGAAATAGTTGCGTTTCGCCGCTCTTATCGCTACTAGGTAAGTCCTCAAATGGGACTTTACCAATTTCCGATCGGATTCGGAGTGGGTGACCCTCCAATTACTCTCTAGGCATCTCTTCCGACGCTTCATCACCCTCAGCTCCTCGGAAAACCAAGGAGCCAAGGTAGACCGGCATCGGGTGAGGGGCCGCAAAGGCACGACCCGGTCCAGGGCCCCTGCAGCTGCACCATTCCAGGCGGCCACCAGGTCCTCAGTCGAGCCGCGGGTCAAGGTCTCAGGTATTGGCCCAAGCTCCGTCTGGAACCTCTCAGGGTCCATCAGGCGCCTAGGGCGGAACCATTTTGTCACTTCTGGTTCCGCCTCCCCATGGTGGGGCGTAGCGGTAGGAAAGGCCAGCCGAAGGAGAGAGTGATCTGACCGTGACAGGGGCTCAACGACCATTTTCCCTAAACCATGATCACTCATGATGGGCTGAGAAATAATGCCTTACTCTAAGGGGCTCAAGCTTCTCATGAGATTTAGCTCCACCTACTCTGCAGATCCAGCAATTTAATACGAAAGAGAGAGAGAGAGATTCTTCTATTTTTGATAAGCTATCACTAAATGAATGAAAGAAATAAAGACCACTTAGCAGCCACGCTGACTTGATAATAATTCATTTAGCAATAATAATAACTGTAAACAACTTAGATGGTCCAAAGATTTTAGATATAGAACCATTTCTGATAAAATAATATATTTATTCACATGTCATACCTTTAACAAAATCAATATTATCTTGACAATATTTATATTTTAAACTATATATCCATTTTAGGTACATTTTTTGTTTCTAGTTTTGTATAATCTTTATCCCACTAGCTGCATTTTCAGTAAAAGAAAAAAAATCACATCCAAGCTCCTTTTGAAGTGGACAAGCAGTGATTGGGAGCATAATGAAATCCCTAATCCTTTCCAAGTCTGTCTTATCCTCCAATTGCTTTTTCTTAGCAAAAAGAAATGATATTTCCAAGCTACTTGATGTCATCCTTCTTCCGAAAAAAAAGAGACTTAAATATTATTTTTGGAAAAAAGGATAACCATTGCATTAAACCAGGCATGTCAAACTTGCGACGTTGCGTGATGTATCGGGACTTTTTCCCCATTGCCGGCAATGGGATGGGCATGGTTTCAGTGTGACGCATTCAGCCCATGGGCCGGCAGTTTGACATGCCTGCATTAAACAAATTATCTTTTTATAGAAAGACACATATTCATGTTTGCATGTTAGAGTAATTAGGTTCTCTTAGCCTATTACAACTTTCCCAAATCTTCAACTATCTAACAGCTGAATATTCTAGGATTAAGAATGTAATAGTTCTGGCTGGAAAAGGCAAGTCTACTATAGTTTTTCTTCTGTTGAATATTAGTTGAGTCATTCTTGCTTAGACTATCTGAATGAAATACAGTTGATTTTTTTCATCATGGTATTCAGTCAATTTTGTGAAATACGTTATGAGTGAGCAATGTATGCACTTTAATTTCTAGAACACCAGTTTATATAACAACATGGATCTATTTTTTTTTCTTTTGGCTCTTGGGTAACCTTGGTTGAGCAATGTAGCCTTTATATGCTTTGTTTGCACATCTGTTTAACATTGGTAATAGCTCTTCCCCTTCTGATAGGAGAGCTCAGTAAATAAATAAACTGAAGGCCACAAGGCACTTTTCTACTATGCTAATAGGCTAAATATGGGAATTAAGGATAGAACTAAGAGCAGTCAGTAATCTCCATGATATAGCAGTGATATCCAAGGTTACCTTGCACTGATGTTTGGATCATTTAATGCCATTAGAGTCATTAGAACCTGAACGAAGGGACATAATTTGTACTACATTAAAAAGACTTGATTTGATTTCTTGGTATTTGATCCTAAACATCTGGCCACTAGTTGTAATATATCTTTCCATTTCTAAGACTTGGATGAATGGTTTAGTGATGTCCTGCCATAATGTGAGGTTATGTCTGACAGGCCCAGAATATTGTAGTTATTAGATGTCCATGACTGCCCTGTATATTCAGGAATGGTTTGGACTTCATGAGGTGACTTTAAGATGGAGATATGTCCTTGAAAGCTGAAATCTCTTTCAAAATTAAGCACTTCTCATGTCATGGATTTTACCATTTTTTCCCCTTACAGTAAGTGTCTCTTCTAAGGCTTTATACTGATTGGTACTATATTATTATGCTAACTTTTCCCCTCCACAATCTTCATAACATTTTTTTCTGTGAAACAAAAGTTTTTTTTACATGTTGAGTTTCTTTTACCTTCAGCATCTTCTAAAGAAACAAATAAACAAATGCAGAAAATCACAGTGTAACCTTTATTTTGCCTGCCCAGTATTTAAAGCACATTTTCTTTTCTCTTTGCTATCCATATGCCAAACTATGAATATATTACTCAACACTTTTAAAAAGAAATTAATAGCTTACTTACTTACTTACTTGAGATGTTTGAAGCTGGCAGAAACTGAGAATCACATCTCTAATCTAAAAGGGTTAGAGGAGAGCTGTTTCAGTTAAGATTAATTGTAACACATCTGTTTCTTAGGATTTCTCTGTGTGAAAGAGATTTTGTTTTTATAGAGCTCATCAAATTTGCACAGCTCTTTAATGAGAATAATTGACCTTAGAAATAAGTCACCTGGCCATAAAGTAAATTCTATTGTTTCAAGACAGCTGTTTACTTGCTTCAAAGATCTATTTAGTCTTGAAGCCCTAAGGTAATAACCTCATTGACAGTCTGCTTAATACCAATATACAAAGAGCTTTCCAGAGTGGCAGTAGCATACTATGCTTATTCCTCTTTTAATAGGTGAGATGAGCAGGAAGCATTGCAATGATCCTTGAACTGAGGTGGGATCATACATGTGTAGTGGATTATGGAATCATCTGTAGTAGGAACCAATGTTGGTGTAGAAGACCAGACTGAGTCTGATGGAGGGTCAAATGCATCATCAGTCATGAGTCCCTTCATGCCCAGAAGAAATCTAAATCCAGCCCACTTTGAATTCCTTTGACTCTTTTCTACTGCCAATTTGCTTTGACCGTTAGTAGTTCAGATTCTTATAGAGAGCATAAGGTTGCAATAAATCTTTATACTCATTTGAACTGCCTTCAAATCTTGACAGTTGGTAAGCTTGTTTGTCATGGCCCAGCATAGTTTCTTACTAAGAGAAAATTTGGAATGGAATGGTTTGGACTGTTGAATTGCTAAGGAAATATTGTAAGAAATGTTCCATCTTTTCCTTAAGAGAAACATTATGGTACAGAGAAAAGCAGTTGCAAGGAGCTTACACCTGGCTGGTCAGGCTGTTTCTAAACATAGGTCTAATACTCTTCATCCTACTTCATCCCATGCCTTTCCTATGCCTGGACACAAGGTTAGCACTTTTTGGAAGCAGCAGGTCCAACTTGGGTGCTGTGGAAAAACCAGGCAAACGAAAGTGTGAGTCTAAAAATGGGGTTAATTCTATCAAAAAACATGTTTCATAAAAATGTCTCCTTATACAATCTTGTAGGTATGTAACTGGACAGTGGTTTGGAATGTTGTTGACTGTTCTGTTCTAAGGTGTCCTAGTTACATGATTAAGAACCAAGTTTATACATTTGCTTTGTTGTCTTAGAGCATACCCACAAAAACAGAGAGACAACATGAATAGATGGCAGAAGTCTGCATATTCTTAAGCAACATATGCATCCTTCCTGATTACTTCATTCTACACCCTTAGGTAACAAATATGTACCCATTTTGATTAGGCTACCTCTCTCCAATATAGGATAATCATTGAAACAAAATGATTACGGGGAAAGCAAATCAAAAGTATTTTAAAAAATGCTCCAAAAAAGAGGGTACAGTTCCATGATTTAGCATGGGCTTGGAAGAGAGTCTCCCTATCTTAATTCAATATGGCCATCAATATTCTATTATGGATCTCTTATACTGAGAGAAACAAGGAAAAATAAGTGTGATTCTTGTCTTCCCTGCTTCTCAAAATAGTCATATACTCTGATTTAGAGATGATGGTCATGCATTTCTACATGACTTCTATTTAAAGGTTATTATGATACTCTGATATGATGAATGTATACTTTCATATTAGCTGAGTCATGGTTATCCACATTCCCTTTTTTAAAAAAAAACAGCACAATTCTCATTTCTTAAAAATATATATCAAAATTTACATAATTTGTACTTATAATTACAAAAACGAAATGCTACTAATAAAAAGTAGACATAATGAATGTTATGAGGCCAGAGATCACTTGCCTAACCCATTATTATGAGTGGCTGAGGATAGTCCTTACCATCAAACATTCTAAAAGTCAATAATCTGTTATTCACATTAGCAAATTAATGATTCTGCAAGACGTATCACCTATGGGAAAAGTCATGGCAGCAGGAATAGTACATCTTTCGAAAAGTGCAGTCTCAGCCTCAGTAATGTCATCTTCAGAAATACCAAGAAAGGTCATCTATTTAGAGTCATTCATTCATTGCTAATACTTTGTAATGTCCATGGTTCACTCAAAGAGGAAGCAACTTCTGAAGCTACAAAATCCTTAAAGGAGACTCTTTTATGATCATAGTCTGAAGGGCACCAAAATTAGAAAACAATGTCTTCCTTAGTAAAAAGCCCAAATATTAACTTTTTAATTGCTGAGTCAATTACAACACATCCTTTAAGGGAATAATAATTCACCTGCCTAGTAGAATGACCAGGCACGAAAGTTATCTGGTTACAGTTTTCTTTACTCTGGTTAAATGCATTGTACCTCTGTTTAGATTATATTAATTAATCTATATTATCATCTATGAATATTAATTAATACTTACAAATATTATGAGAGCATATGCCTTCTATTTGCAGGAGGACTATATTATCATCTTACTCTACTTCCATTCAACGTCTTGTTGGCTCCTGTACTTACAAGAGCTGATCTGCATCAAATTTGGAGTTGAAAGCAGATCAAAATTCAAGTCAAAGTATTTTTCTTCTGTAAGGTAATTTAATTAATTTAATTCTATTCAAAAGAATTGAATGTCAATTAAATTTAAAGTTGAACATAGAAAAAAGTTGGGCATCATATAGCATGAGTTCTTGTTACTGACAAGGGTGGGGAATAAAAAAATACCTCTTCCCATCAGCATCAATAGCTTTGTTTCAAGTTTTTAATGAAAGGAGAAGGACATTAACTCTACTTCTTAGTTACAATCCTTTTCCTGCTAATACCACATATTTATTTAAAATCTCCACACGCTTGCATTTTCAGTTACATAACTCTCTGTATTCCTATGTGCTTATATTTTACTTTGAAAGTCTGACATTTGGAAGAACAGCTCTGACAGCCATCAGAAATTAAATATAGAATGCAGAGGTATTTAACCTAAAATAAAAATCAGATATAAATGGTACACAGATGTATCACTGAGTAACTCTGAGTCACAAATAATTTATCTCCTCTTATTCCCTGCATTAAACACAGTTATTGCTTGATATAGTTCATGATTTTTTAGACAGTTGCTAACAATGTTTCTAATGAATTAGACTGTTTTTCTTCCTCTCTCTTTCTTAGATTTTTATTTAATCATATAAAATTGGAATCAACAAAATATTCACCACTTTGGGGAAGTTTTGTTATCCACATATTTACTCAGACAGGATCTTATTATTCATTTATTAATTAGATTTATATTCCCCTTTTTCTTAAAAGCCAAGTCCACCATCGTACTTCCTTCTCCTATTTTCCCCTACAGCAACCACACTGGAAAGTGGGTGGGGAGCAGAAAGAGTGACTTGTCCCAAATAATGCAGTGAGCTGCTGAGCGTGAATTTGAACCTGGATCTCTTTGGTGCTAAACAGAGAGGAACTGAACCTCTACTCAGAAATAAATTCTGAGGAATTTGGTGGAATTTATGTATGAGCAGAGGGTTGTGGCTCAAGAATGAGCTGCGAACTAGAAGTTTTACTAAAAGCCTTACTTCTACCATTAAATGATCTTAATACTAGCATTTCTCTTTCTTTACAATCTCTGCATTTGTAATATAGGGTAACAGGAATGTTTTACTGAAATGTAATAATGAAATCGCAATGAACTCTTCATGACATCACCTCAGCAGCACTCAAAATAAGTCATGATGACATCAAAATAAAGACACATACCTCCCGATGCCATCATGCAAAGGATTCAACTTAGTATATGAGATGAATCATTTTCCTTAATAATGCAAGTGCTATTTACTCCTCAAATCCATTCTTAGCTATTATATGCAAGATCTGAATAGTTTAGGCCAGAGAGTCCCTGTCTAATATGGAGCAACCCATATAATTCTTTCCCACGTTCATGCTGGTTAATTCATACAATGAAAGTCAAGGGACAAAACATGCAATGCGGTGTGATAGAAGCACCATATTTTATATACATGCAACCCACATGTGTCACAAATACAAAAAGGCAGAGGCAGTGTTGCAGTATCGCAATGCATATTTCATCATTTTGGCATCATCAACGTTAGGAAAAGCCACCTATACTCATATAATGTAAACTTTCCAAGTATTTCATTAGTACATGGAAAAGTCATGGCGAGCTTCTGTGCTCTGGAAAGTAGCAGCTGTACCAACACCAGCCTACTTCATGTCAGAAATTATACTGCGTAGATCTTTGGCTTAATTTTATGTAGCCCTCAACCTGTTTTGAAAAGGCCTCTTGTAAAAGCTATGTATCTTGTCGTTGTGGGCTGTTTCAGAGATAAAAGAAGAAGGAGTGGCACAGAAGACAGACAATACATTGAAGAAAAATGGGATATTCCCCAGCCTCTTTTGGTTTGGGCCAAATCACCGCTTGCATCAAAACCATTCGGTGTTTGCCATTTGATTATCTTTGAGTAAATGTGTCCCATGAGTGAGATAAAAAAAAAAAAATTATCCATACCAGAAATGCTTGCAGGATTACTTTAGCGTTCATATTTGCACATTCCTCACTCTGGTTACAGTATTACTGGTATGTGTGAAGAAATGCCAGAGGTACAGTTTCTTCAAAGTTAAACCTTGTTATTTTCCCTGCTTTGCTAATTTCAGTGGGAGTAAGGGAGGTGACAAAAGCAAGCCTCACTGTGATAAACAAAGCTTGCTTGAAGTCTATTGATCACAATGGGTCTCACTATTAGGAAAGCACAACTAAAATAGCACTGCATTGTATGTTTTGTTTTGTTCATATCTACTTAAAAGTAGGACCATATTTCTATATATGAATATGGGATTTAAATTTTAATTCCTGGTGAAAAGACTAGCAATAAGCAATATATACCACTTCACAGCAATCTCTGAGCAGTTTACAACATCAGCAATCTGGGCCCTCATTTCATTGACCTTGGAAGCATGGAAGGCTGAGTCAACCTTGAGCTGGTCAGGATCAAACTCCTGGCGATGGGCAGAGACTGCCTGCAATTCTGCATTCTAACCACTGCACCACCACAGCTCCTATGTATGCTATTTAACTTCACATGGACCTTAATTAAATATTTAAATTAGTATTACAGATTTGTCAGCTTTGATCAATGTGAATTGAATAGTTTCAGAAATAAAACTGAGCAATTTGGTCTATTTCTTAAAACTATTGGTCTATTTCTTAAAACAAATTTAATCTAATTTTAAATCAAGACTCAAAATAGTTTGCAGGCTCATAAAGAACTATTCTTCTTTAAGATCTTTCTGGGTTCCTAAAGTTTCTCATAGGTTTACCAGAATATCTACATTGTTTATTATGGTCTTGGAAATCGATCTAAATTATGCATAATTTATCCACAGAATCTAGTTTCATTTCCTTAATAAAGAACAAACCAGGAACAGTATTTATATTCTTTAAATACAGTTAAAACATAAGTTACATTTTTTTCAGTAGGGTTTCCCCCCCTACATTTGTTTTCACATTTTTATCTTGTATACACATCATATATTTTACCTTATGGTCTACTCTAATTGATTGCAAAGAAATGTCTTGTGAGATTGTTACATAACTAGCCTTTAAAATTAGATCTATAAAACTGCAAAAATAAAATAAAAATAAAAAAGTAAATGGGCTGATCATGACAGAGTCAGGATTGTAGATTTTATATTTGGGGCATCTCTCCAAAGTAGAATAAGCTCTTTGCTGCTGGTGCTGAAGAAGTTATCTCAGCTGCATCAGCCCTCAGGAAAAGATAATAAGAGTATCTATGAAGTGTTTAATGCATGCATCTTGGTTAAACAAGATGGACCTTTTTGGAACCCTGAAATTAAAACAAATAGACTCACTGATTATTAACAAGAAGATATGAACAAAAGTGTCTCATACTTTAAGTGGGAAATATCATAACATAAGAGAACTCAGCAATTCCTTTATGGTTCTCTATGCAATCGTTGGAAACCTATCAAATACTTTAAATATACCCACTTTCTCATTAGGTTGCTCACAATGATATGTTTGTTAGCTGCTCTATTTTTATTGTTGATGCTCATGGCAATTATCCATCTTTCTTACAGCATATTTATTTCAGCTACCCATGGAGTGACAACAGGCCTGACAACTTGTACAACTGGTGGCAATCCCTGGGAGCAATACTCCCTTCCTGGCATGTTTATGATGTAGAAAAAGGGATTATCTTGGATAACAGTGTCTACAGTCTCGTCAATCCACAGGACTAAGGTGTACAGTGAGTCTAGCCAAAACTTTCAGGCACAGCTGAACAGGAAAATGGGGCAAAGTGACCTTCAACTGTGACCCAAACATTCATTAATACCTGGTATTTATTTAGGAAGGCTCCAAAGGTTGTTTTTTTTGTTTTTTTACAGATGCTGGTTCATAAAGGGGACTGGAGTTAGTGGAAGGAGTTCTGTAGTTAATGCTATCTTAGAAACAATATGCAATAAATATGTTTGTGTGTGGCAAAGATAGTGTATAGAAGCTAATAATTATATGGCCATTTTAATATAAGAATCTTATGATGCCACTTACCTATGCAATAATGGAGGACAAAAAGTGTATAAATCCCATCCATGAGTGTCCAAAATTCCACAGGACATTGAAAATGCTTGTCCTATCTTAACAAATTTTGATGGATTAATATAATGGATCCACTTCTGGTTCTGGATCGCGGCGCATCTAGTCACATGGAGAGATTCGTCTCTTTGCCAGCTGTTTTTCCTCTGCCGGTAGACCCCTAATCGGGTCAAAAAGTCATTCTGGAGGAGCGACTACCGTCGAGGAGGCTCTCTGGGTGAGACTTTTCCTTCCCTCTCCTTGCCCTAACTACTTTCCTGTAAAAAGCCTTTGAACTATTTCCCTGTTTTAAGAGAGCGGCATCTGGGAAAGAAGAGCTTAAAAGAAATAAAATAGTTAACTTTTTATTGACTATTTAATTTTTTGGATACCTAGGGGTCCTGAAAAAAAAAAGAAACATTATTATTACTCTATTTATTATGCTGGAGATACCTGTTTTTCTTCTTCTATTTTTCTAATGAGATAAAATTTTACTAACTTGGAAAAAAGATTTTACAGTCCACTGAGGACATCTTGTGGTGAAAGGTGTCACTGCAATTGTATTTCCTTTTGCTATTTGAAGATGGATTTGACTTTCAAATGATAATAAAAGGGAAAAGATAAAGGACTTGGAACAGCTGGGTGGTGAATTTGTCTACTAGAAATTTTGGAGGTGGATATTTGTTGACTTTTATTAAATACAGCCTCCATTAAAAGATTAAAAGACTATTTCACCACTGAAATGGAGGAATCCTACCCACAGCTTGATTATGAACTTATACTGGAAAAAATCTTGGAAACTACAGAGTATATGAAAACTTATATGAAATCTTGGAGAAAAATTAAAGATGATATTTCAGAACCACAAACTGACTCTCAAATAATGGACCAAGCTACAGGCCAAAGAATAATAGAGGAAGAAGAGAGTAACCCCAAAGAGGCCTCTACTCAACAAGATATACAACTTAAAGAGGCAGAGGAATTACACCTACAATTCAATTATGAAATTACACCAGGAGAAATTGTGGAAACTACTGAGCAAATCAATTCTACACAACCCCATATACAATCTATGGAGAATTTTGATGATCAAAGAATAACTTTAACTGAGCTATCTGAATTGCCAAAAACAACAGAGATTGAAATCCAGATACAAGTCACTGAAAATTGTGATAATGTGGACAATCAACTAGTAATTACAACATGGAATAAAATTGATTATACCATTCAGATGATATTGGAAGAAAGGGAAGAGAATTTTAACAAGTTTGAAGTATTGAGAAATACTTCTATTCAAGTGTTGAGGTTTGATGACGCAGAAGCTTTACTGTAGAAATTGGTTTGGCACAGAAAGAAAGCTAGAGTTAGGTTTAAAAATGTGTTTTAAAATTTCATTTAATGGGTTAAAAAGGCTTTAGAGATTTTGACTAATTTAATAACAAACAGAGTACGTGATTTCTACAAAAGGATACTTCTTGTAATAATACCTTGTATTAGAGATAAGTATTTGGAGAGGTAAATTTTATTTAATGGGTTAAAAAGACTTTTTATAGATATAGACTGATTGATACAATATATATTTAAAATAGATAGAAATGTATTTTGTGGACCAATATTTTTATTTTAAGTAAGACAATTATTTTGTAATAGAAGGAGAAGAAGAGGGATTTGTGACAAGAGAAGAAATGGTATTAATAAATGATTTATTAGATTAAGAAATAGGTTATATGTGAAAAATATAAGAATGCTGTTCTTGGAATAATATATCTATCTTAGATAGAATTATTATGTTAGGGAAAAGGGAAATGAGGGATACTTGAATTGTTAATAATTTGTTTATTTAAGCCTAATTGGAATATGGTAATTGTAAATTAGTAAAGCTTAGAAACAGGATCTGGTCTTTTATAACTGTAATGTGATTGATGACTGATTTGATTGATTGAATTCTATTTAGAAATGTATTAATTGGAATATGTAATATTATATGTGGGAAATAGAGAGGGAACTTCTAATAAACTAACCTGAGTTATATAATGCATGATTTTGCTTTTGAACAATTGATATCCCCATCACCACGTTAAAATATTTATAAGCAGTTAAAAAGTTTAAAAACAATTTAAAAGCAGTAAAACATTATTAAAAATTATAGGCAACCAAGCTTTCGTCGGGCCCTCCCGACATCTTCAGGGTTGCTAAGACAGTTTTTGGGAGAGTTTATATAGCGTTTTCAAATGCCTGCATCCGGCTGCGTGATCGCGTGACCGGGCCCCGGTATATGCGTTCCTGCGTGGTACCTGTCTTCCTTTTACCCACGTGTAAACGTTTTGCCTTCCTTCCCTGCTTACCATTATGAGGCTCCTGGCTGTCCTCGTCAGGGATCATTTGGGGTTCTTTCTTACATCCCTCATCCACTTCAACCCCCTCATCCTTCCCCTCCAAGCCATCCGTCCCTTCCCTCTCCTTCATACCACCATCAATCCCTCTTCTACCTCCCTGATCCTTCCCCATCGAGTCTAGATTGATCCCTTCTTCTCTGCCTCCGGTTGTAACGCTTCGTGTGTTTCCTGCCTCCTCTCCTTGCAGCTCATTCCACCCTCCCTCTCCATTCCCACCACATACATTCACCCCGTCCCTATTCATCCTCAAATTCCCTTTATCCAACCCACCCTCGCTACCATCGTCTCCTCCCCCATGGACCCTCCCATACTCTACTGCTTCTGCTCCTTTATTCATGTCTCCATGGGGTCTTTCATCCATCCATCCGCCCCATTCCTTTCTTCGGACTATCACTTCCCAACCTCTCTGATTCACGGGGGCACATACATTCCCCGGTCTTTCATTATACCTTTCGTTCCATTCTCCTGCAACCCCAGCATATTCTGACCCACCTTCTGCCGTTTCTTTCGTGCCCTTATTCACGCTGTACGGGGATCCTTTGCCCCCTTTACACTCTCTATGGGAGTTCTTCATCCTATAACCTTTGACGGATTCTCGGGCAGTTTTTCCTTTGCCGAGCCTCCCCATTGAGTTCAACATAATTTCTTCCTCTCCCCCTCCAATCGCACCATTGCGTGCGTCCCCTATTTCTTCCCCTAGTACCTTCTTCCACACTCCCCCCCATCCTCACAACCAACGCTCACCCCACTCTTACTTGCATTCCAACTCCCTCCATACCACCCCTCCTGTCGCAACCACCCACCACCCACCACCCCTTCCATTTGCTCCCACTCTCTGTCGCTCACTGGGGTCTTGGCATCCTTCAAACTATCATTCCTCCATCCGCTCCGTTCTATTGCGACAGGAGGGGTGGTATGGAGGGAGTTGGAATGCAAGTAAGAGTGGGGTGAGTGTTGGTTGTGAGGATGGGGGGGGAGTGTGGAAGAAGGTACTAGGGGAAGAAATAGGGGGCGCACGCAATGGTGCGATTGGAATTAAGTCTTCCCTTAATTCTTTGTTAGCAATCCAAATTTTGAAAAACACATATGATGTCGCAGTTAAGCGACTGCTGCCTGTGGATGGCTCTGGATTGAGCTGATGAAGGCAAAAGACTTCTCTCTCTCCCATATTTGGGCTGACAGGGTGTTCAAAAAAAGCACTCATATATATATATGAGCTAACAAAGCGAGAAAGAGCCTGTGGCCTAGTGGCTAACATCTCTGCTTAACATGCAGACAGCCCAGGTTCGAATCTCACAAGGGTATGTCTGGCTGATGAAACCAAATAAGGTTAGAAATAGCTATCCCAGTACTCCCTTAATTCTTTGTTAGCAATCCAAATTTTGAAATATATATATATATATATATATATATATATATATATATTCAGCAATAAAAACAAAAATACGACTCTTGGGAATATTCATTATAAAACAAAGCGACCACCAAGAGAAATCTATAAAACATATAGAGTTTAATCTACCAAGCTTTCATCAAGTGCACTTGACATCATCAGGGTTAAAAAGGCAAATGCTGGGAAGGTTTATATACAGTCGTTCAACGCCTGCTTCCGGCTCCTGGAGCGCGTAACCGGCCCCAGCTGATCCTGCTGTACTTCAAGCGTGCTGCCTGCTTTGATGTCCGGCTCCTTTTTTTGCATTCGCGTCCTTTTGAGTGCTGTTACATTCATTATCAGGGTGTTAGGCAGATTCGATGGTAAGGCATCCTTGCTTCCCCTACATACGGCTCTCCCGCTGCTATATGTGTGTCTATCTCTGAGGAGTGGGGGGGAATGTAAGTTGGGGGGGGAATGTAGGCAACATATATATTTAATGAACTATTATAAATGGTCATACGGTGAGCCAGATGTTTTTAGACTAATAAAGGAGAATATTTTTAGCTCAGGGTTGAAATGAGGAGTCCTTGGTGCTCTCTGATCTTAGTTGTTTTTTTGCAGACATTTCATTACCCAAACTACGTAACACCATCAGTGTATCCATTCAGGCTCTGGTGCTTCTTTGATTTGGGGGTTGAATTTGAGGGATTTAGTTTGCAGTTTGGTTTTTCTTTTTCTGGCATGTCTCTGGGAAGTACTCATGATGGTAGTGGTTCAGTCTGTCCATGTGCTCTAATGTGATGGTATGTTCCAGTTGTTCATTGAGGTTTGCTATGGTGTGAGAGATATTTGTTTAATCTGAGGTGATGAGAATGGAGGTGAGATGTTTAGCCTGTATTTGACATTTTATTCATCTAGTGAGTCCTTCCCAAAGACCTGGGATAGGCATACTGTATGTTGTTGTTTGATTGCATTAAAGATATCATATTTTTGTTAATATAATACTTATATCTGAAAAAAATATAATCAACAACATTGTAGGCATGGTTGAGAATTTGTTTGTCCAAAGGAAGGACAAGACATCTTCAACCAAAGTGTAAGAGTTGATGTCATTGGACACTGGCATCTAAATGCTGGCATTTCAACTAATTGGGGATGACTTTTATTATCCTTATACTTTCCCTTTTTACTTAGACTCATAGTATGGAGAACTTCTAGCCCCGCTCACTTCATGAGGCAGACAGTTTCATTAGTTAGTAGTTTTCATGATCAGGAAATGCCTCATTATTTCAAATTTAGATGCCCCTCTGTAAAACCTATACTTCTCTTGTTCTACCCTCAGGATCTACAGCAAATAGATCCATACTCTTCCCTCTGACAACCCTTCACGTTTTGGAAGATGGCTATTTTCCCCTTAGCCTTCTCTTCTTTAAGTTAAATATATGCAGTTTCTTTAACTGTTCTTCAAGGATTTAGCTTTCAAACTCCTCACCACCTTTGTTGATCTTCTCTTTGCTCTTTCCACTTCCTCAGTATCTTTGTATTGTGGCAATCAGAATTGAATACAGTATTCCAGGTATGCTTGCAGCAGTACAATATAGAATGGAACTATGTATTCTGTTTATCTTGACACCAACTTCTGTTGATGCAGCCCAAGGCTAATTTGGCCTTTTGGCAGTTTCAGGACACTGTTAACTCATGCTTAATTCGTAGTCTATCAAGATACCCAAATCCTTCTCCCAAGTACTATTGCCAAGCCTGGTACCACCTATCTTCTATCTGTGCATTTGACCTTTCTTATCTAATTGCAGAACATTATATTTCTCACCACTGACCTGCATTGAAGTTGTTCCCATTGTTGCATTGAAGTTGAATTTATAATTGGAGCTCTAAGAACTTTCATTCCATATTCTTCTTTTCCAAATAAGGAAAAGGCTATCTGTTTCTCTCTCACAACATAGGTGGCTTGTTGGCCACTGGTGAAACAAGGACTCATCCTCCTTCACTTTATACATATAATTAATACAAGATTGGGGAGGAGGAATTAAGAAGACCTATTTCTGTAACAGCTGCACTACTTATGAATGTTTAAGAGAGGAAAGACAATTCTTTATGAGGTGAGAGATCATAACAAGAACTTTAGAGCTCACAAAACAATCCCTGGAGCCAGAACTGTTTCAGTAATTTATAAATTACTCTGCATGTATGGATGGTGAAACTGTGTTTCATCTTTTAATAAGCAAAAATGACAATAGTCCAAGATACTCAGTTTTTGGAGCCACACTTCTTTTACAGCCATGACAAATAATACAGTGACAATACTCCTTGGGATTTGGTTTTTCAGAACAAATATTTAAGTTTCTGCAGGTCATCAAAGATCTACAATATCATCTAAACTGGTACTATCTTATCTAAAAATAATCATTTGTAGTGCTGGATACCATTCTGTACTGAAAATTACATCCTCAGTCTGATTATGTAAAGAGGGAGGGAAGGATCATGATAAAATCTCCTGATTACCCTTAGATTGATCTGTAATTGTCTTCTCCTTCCTTGTAATCCTTCTCAAACATCCTTAGATTTCAGATTCCTGAATTTCCAAGTCAGCATGACCGTTGAATGTTACAAATTGAGATCAACAAATCTAGATAGAAGCAAAGGCATCTTGCTTTGTGCAGTATGTTCTAATTTTCCAAGGCTTGCATTTATGTCAGCAGTAAAAAGTTAAATATTTTTGTATCTGCCATGGTTTCAGCAACAGATACTTGGAAGCTACACGGTGTAGTGAAAAGAAGTGTGAACAATGCCACACTGAAACTGCAAACTACATTCATCTAGGGGTCATGCAATACTTTCTTTTTTTCATTAAAATTTCTGACAGCTAATAATTTTCCTAGTGCGAAACCCAATATATTTGTGGTGAAACACAGAAGTAAGATGATTCCAAGAGCTGAGAAACAAAGGACTAAAGGAACTGCATGTAACTGTGTGGGGTGGTGAGGAGACTTCTAATTCAGAATTTAGAGACAAGAACAATTGAGTGTACTCATCAAGAAAGGAGGTAGCAGATAGGAGAAATCTGAATAGAGATGTCTACAGCAGTGTTTCTCAACCTTGACAATTTTAAGGCATGTGGACTTCAACTCCCAGAATTCCACAGCCAGCATTGTTGGCTGTGGAATTCTGGGACTTGAAGTCCACATGCCTTAAAATTGTCAAGGTTGAGAAACACTGGTCTACAGGAAGTGTTGGGGATAGAAGGAGCTTTGGGTTCTTTTACAAGAACCTTATATTCAAGTCAAGTGGGTTGGGAAGCCAACCAAAGATACAGTACATGCATATGTGTGGATTTATATGCATGCATGTATAGATAGAAGATGTTCATACATCAGTTCTAAACTAAGTAGCATAAACAATCAAATGATTCACTTATAGTTACCTGAATTTCCAGTCAGCAGCATGTCATGTGCCTTTGTTAGCATTTGAAAGGTCATTAATAGTCACTTATTTGGCTGATTGGCATAGGTCTCTTGTGAGAGTTAATTCTCATAGTGGTAAAAAAAAAAAGAATACTTGTTATCCAGAAAATAAACAGATGTAGAATGTAGATAAAAAAGATAAACCTTCTCCACTTTGAGCTGAAAAACCAGGGTATAATTGCTACCTTAGAGTATATATTCTAAGTATAGTACTTACTGAAAAAATTGTATTGTACAATTAGCTTCCCTTCTCTCTCCCTCTCCTGCCCTCTCTCTATCTACCTACTACCTACCTACCTACCTAATTAAGCAGACTTTCTAGATTCTTGTTTCTGGGATTAAATAATCCGTTCATTTGTTTTGTATAAAGAATAGTTCATTATAGGCCAGGCCCTTTGCTAAATTTCCCACAGCACAAAATGTAAGAATTCACTACATTCAGGTTATAAATGCATTTTTTTTCTTCTCTGTCTTGCGCTCCTGATAAAACAATAGTATCTTGATGAAGACCTGTTATAGTCTATTAAGATTACATTTGTGTCATATCCATAGATCCTATAAATCTGCCTTGTTGCATTGCTTTCAATACAATGGTCTCTGAGAAATCATTTACTCTGTATTCTGATGGACCCATTTTGCTTCCCCAGCTGAAATCGATGGCACACCTTCACAATGGATTGTTTACAGAGCTTTTGAAAACATTTCAGGAAAAGTAAATCTCTACTGCTTAAGAGAACTCCATAAACACACTTGGATTTATCAGATGACGTGCCTACTAGCATTAACTTGGCTGGTCACCTTCCTTGCTTTGAATTCAAAGGACCTTGAAACAAGCTGTAAAAATAGAGAATGGAGCGCCCTGAAACCACTGAGTGATTCAGGGTGGTGGTGATGGTGGAAGGGTCAGGCCTTTTGCTATTTGCTTAGGAAAAGATATTCATCTGTTACAGCTTTGGAAAGGAAGTGATGATATAGGCAGGTCAGCATAGGTCTAGTTTGTTCCAGACAGCTGAGAGATCAGAGGTTAGACACGTGCTATCTTTTGCTGTACAGCATGCATGAATAACACCACCGTTTATTGGAATGGTCTACAGCAGTGATTAGTCAAAAGGGGCCTTTTGCAGTACAGATGATGTCTGGGTTTGTCTGGATTTACTTTAGGTTTTAGATAAGGAAAGACCATGAATTTCTCTGTAACAGCCCCATGGGAAACTAGAACCGGAATACCAGAGTGCAAAACACTGGTTTTTTCCCCTGCTAGACAGACTGGATTGAAATATAAAATCTTATCTTACTCCCACGCATGCCAAAGGCATCCTAACATTAGTTTTCAAGAAGAAAGCAGAACTTATTTGTTGCATTTGTTTTAAATGTGTACAAATTCTTTTTGAAAGCTCTGAAATATGAACATATTTCAGGAAATGCTCAAGCAAATATTGTTTTCTTTGGGGCATCTGTTTGTGATTTGACAGCTGGAAAGGAGACATTTTGGTATTGGCAGAAGGTGAGGAATCATAATGTGTTCTAAAAAAATGTCCAAATATTGACCTTCACTGTTGCTGCCATTTTCTGTTATGCATTTGTTCGGATTTTTGTTCAAGCCACACTGATTGCTTCTTGATTTGAGATGCCCAGTTAAGAGGAAAAATAGAGACAAAAATGTTGATTGGAGTTATGTCTGTGAAGATATGTAAGCATACTTAGGTCATATAAATCTACATTTTTTAAAAAAGTATTAACTTACTTCTCAACATATACAGTTATTTATAATAATTTATCTTGTTATACTGCTTCAGTGAACATGGTTCACTGAAAAATAATCCTGTTTATTCCAGTCTGGTGAATTGTTGAAGATTCTCTCTTAAGAATCTCTGCCTCATAGACTGGCATACAAGCATATACACAGGATATATTCCTTAAGAAGAGAAAACTGCTATTAACCACTTTATGTCTGCAAGATAAATGTGGCTTTACAAAAGTCTGAACAAATTATTTAAATGAAGAAAACAAGATAACTTTCTATTTATGTCAAGTATAAAGTCTTTAATGGTCTTTGTAGTATTATCAGTTTGGTCTCAAAGGACAGAATCGTGATTTGCAATCTTGGGTGACAATTCTATGTGTGCCTCTTGAATGAGTCTCACGGAAATCAGCAAGATTTATTCTTAAGAAAACATGCACGTGGGTTGTGAGTCAAATGCACACATTGCTTATCTACTATAAGACTTCACAGAGAAGAATCCTCCATAGGGACACTCATTTTATTAGGGACTAAATGATCCTTGCACATTACTAGGATTTACTAGTGCAGGATATTATCTATGCTATAGCTATGATTTTACAAATGTTGTAATATGTTTTTAGAATATCTTAAATTTTGTAAATGATAATTACAACACTGTCCCGATAATTGCATAGTTTACGGAGATTTAAACAT
>NW_015386108.1:20540-47140 GCF_001527695.2 Protobothrops mucrosquamatus | reverse complement strand
CTCTCTCTCTCTCTCTCTCTCTCTCTCTCTCTCTCTCTCTCTCTCTCTCTCTCTCATCTTATGAATACGTGGCTAGTAGATCAAACACTAAAACAAGTCTCTTACTGCTACTATTACAGTATTTCTACTGTTACTGACAAGACAAAGAGTGAACTCTACACATATCAGCCTATTATTTCAGAGAAGATACCATCTATCTAACTTACAGTAGGATGCAGCAATTTAGGTATACAAATTAGATAAACAAAATAAAAAATAAATAGGCTTTATTTTAAAATGTTAAATTGTGAGAAGTTTCAAGTACAGTATAACGTTCTTCTGTCATCGTATGAATGTGAGGTCAGTTTCACCTGTGGTGGATGCCAAGTATCATAACTGAACTGTGGAAAAATGAACAAAGCACTACCCCTCCAAAGATTTGGGTAGGAATCAGTGTGTTTAACTTCTTCATACGTGAACTTGTTTGTGAAATCAAGGGTGACCAATAGGGTGGCCAAGTCTATAGTTAATCAGAGTATTTACATCAGAAAGATGTTTTTTGAAGAGCTGTATAGCAGCCTTTCAAATTAGGCTTTAAAATTATAAAAACAGGTCAATTTAAGCCAATTCAAAAGTGTATGCATTATAGTAACAGCTCCTGTTCCATACAGGTGCATGTGCCATGTCTGACCAGTAAACAGATCTTGAAGTTATGATGGGAAGTTCAGTGTAAATGTTAATTGAATAAATGTTAGCTATTAAGAAAGAGAAAATAAAATGACCTACTATGATAATAGCCTTAAATAAACCTATATTATGGCCACATTTTTAATACTGGATGTATTCTGATTACTATTTCTGTTGTTAAGCAAAACAGTTGTTAAGTGAGCTCTGCCAAATTTTATAGTCTTTGCAACAGTTGGTAAGCAAATCACTACAGTTAAGAGAATCACACAGCCATTAGGCAAACACAGCTTCTCCCGTTGACTTTGCTTCTCATAAGCTGGCTGGAAAGATTGTGAAAGGTGATCACGTGACCCCAGGATTCTGCAACCATTGCCAATTGCCAAGCACCTGAATTTTGGTTATGTGACTGTGGGTGCTGTGATGGTTGTGAGAGTGAATCCCATTTGTAAAACATTTTTTTCAGTGCCATTGTAACTTTGAACAGTCACTAAAGGAATGGTTGTAAGTCAAGGACAACCTATACTGCTTGCAATAAATATATTGCAGGAAAAAAACGCAGAAAGGGGCAACCCAAATTATTAGGGAGCTATATCATTTTTTCTAGAAGGAAAAACCTGAACTTTAGAGCAAATGTGGATAAGGAAAACATGACACAGGCAAACAAAGTCATGTATTGTATGGAAATAAGCAGAAATAATTTCTTTTCCGTTCTCACAAAGTTAAAATTAGAGATCACCAGTGGAGGGATTCAAATAGGTGAACAAACAGTTCCTGTGTAGATGCCGTTTCCAGAAGTCTGTTCTGGGCCTAGGTAACAAAAAATTAGCTACCAGTTCTCTCAAACTGGTGCGAACCAGCTGAATCCCACCACTGGAGATCACCTACTGCAAGTAAATGTGTGGTGATTCAAGAAGTACTTCTTTAGATAAGACAGAGCTACATATGGTATATCACTTATTCAGAAAAGAAAATGGCCATCAGCTTAAATGCCCTTAAAAGAGAACTCAATGGATTCAAGCAGAATTGAGAAACTCAATGGCTAATAATCCTAATTAATGCAAACTTTATATTCTATAATTCACAACATACATTCAGTGTATATATAAAAATCATTCTGTATAGATGAATGGAAAGCAAAACCACTATCTTACAAAGAAACTGGCCCCCAAACTAGTACATATTCAGGAACTATCAGCTTTGCAATGGTTAGGAATAACCGTACATCTTTATGGTTTCAGGTAGTACAATTATGGTTTGGTCTATGAGTGAGCTAAAAGGTATAGTGAGATAAAGTATAGTAAGTCACTTTTGGTAAGATCTACACTGTAATCATTCACAGTATAAGGCCTGAGTAGGGCCTACTTCCAAATAAGCAAGCAAACAAACTTTTGAATTCAGATTTATAGCACTTACAATTTCAGTCATGCTCCCCAAAGCATGGAAATTGTAAGTTTGAGGTACCCAACATCATTTCCATGCCATGTAAGCAGTAAACACATTTTACAGTTTCTCTTGAAACTCTCACAGGCTCACACTTTCTCTTGGTCTTTCACCTTTTTTTTTTCTCTGCAGCAGAAGAAAACATTGCCAGGTTGTATACCAACCAGAGACCAAGCATAACAGATTCCCCAAATGACACACTGTTTTGTTTAGGGGCAACTCTGAATCACAAACAGATGCACAATTTGTTTCAAGTTAGCTTTTCAATTTTATTTAAAATTGTTGACAAAGCATGAAATAATAATAATAAATCAGTTAAATAACCAACGAAAAACAGAGGAAAGGACTTGGCTAGTTGATAAATCCTGCCTTTCATTTCTCCAAACCATCAAAGATTATTTGAAATACTGTTAAGTTGCCAGCAGCCCAATGTCACACTGTTTTCTCATTTTTACAAGCCGGTTGAAGCAGCTTTTCTACTTTTGCCTCACATTCAAAAAGCGTGAATAAAGGTTCTCCATTTTGCAAATCACCAGAACTGTTAAGACCAACATGAAACACTTTCAGTTTGTTATATATTCAATTTATATGGCCATCCATCTCAGTCAACATCAACCTAGCCATAGATTTCAGGCAGTGAAACTACTATGCAGTTGGAAGACAGGTCCCAAATGATCCCTAGACTACAACCTAACAAATAGGTTCCTCATCCATCTATCTATGGAGCAGTACCCCTGAATACTACCAGAATGTCTTTAATGAACCCAGCCACTTCTTCAGTGTTGTATTGGGTTCTTGGTTAATGCCACATCTGAAACCTAAGTGGGCACATCTTTGAAAGGAGAACACCCCTCTCCAGGCTGAACTAATCTTGATGATATATGTCAGGTCATACTTCTTATTTTTGATTAAATTACAGATGAAGGAGGCCTTCTTATAGACTGATCTGGCATTCAGAAGTAGCAATCACAAATACTCGGCAAATACAGTAAGTGAATGGTTTCTAATTCTCTATTTCATCTGTTTCGTCAAAGTCTTTTAATTATGCTGTTATAAATAAGTAAGCATAGAAATCTGATTAATTCAATTTGAATGCAGATGCCCCATGGGAGTTCTGGGAAAGCTAACAAATCCATTCTAGCAAGCATATAATCATCATATCTGGTGACAGTAATTAAAATAGAGCAATAATCTGCTAACCACCATGTTATCTTAAAAAAAGAAAGAACATGATAGGTGAATCTAGAGCATTGTATTGCACTCTTTCCTTAGAATAAAGAAGTTGTGAAATGGATGTAACATTTAGAAAATGGAGCATCAGGCCTTGAAATTTCATCAATTTGTTTAGTTGAAGGAAATTTAGAAGAAGTAAAAAACAGATTACTATTTACTGCTTTTTGCAGAAGTTCAGCTTGCATAGAGAAAAATAATCTATTGCTGGGAACAAGACCTGCCCTGTAGGGGCTGGTAAACTCTTTCAAAGCACCATGGATGATTTAATGTCATTTACAATTCACTCTGAATTATCTGATGCCATTGCTTCTGATTGTTTGTGGTGGAATGCCCTTTCAATTATTAAAGAAGGCTCAGTTTTTAGACTATTTAATTGACCAATCTATTTTATTTGCTGCCAATGCTGAAACTTAGTTATGCTCTGATGATATAGTGTCTGCAATCACCTTTTCTGAAAATGGATTTCAATTAGGACAGGCTTTTACACTTTCAGGTAGGACTAGTGGCCTAACTTTATTATTTAAGTACTTTTTTGTCTTTGTCTGCAGCAGTTATTAGCTGTTCTTTCACATTTTTAGCTCTTGAACCAAATTTTCTTTTACATTGTTTAATTGTAATTATATATCATATATCTGGCTCTAATGATCAGTTTCTTTGTGGCTTTTGTCATTGGTAGAACTGAACATTAAGTTGTTGGTGCTTGGGGAGATCAGTATTTTGGGGAGATCTAATTTTGGAAATAAGATTTATTCATGGTTAACTTCTTTGACCTAAGGCTGTCAATAACTGCTCTTACCCATTTCCAAGATAATTTATATCCATACATATATGTGTACACAAATACATAGCACACACACAAATATTCTAACATTGAAATGATCCAGGTTTCATTTCCTTATGTAGGCGACTAGCATTGTCTCTATTATATCTATAATATAGTTTCTAATATATTTTTTATTTTCTCTAGTTACTGAATTAGTGAAAGCTAAAATGTTTTCCTTATATTTTGTGTTATTCAGATTCTTTTCTTTCTCTGTTTTATGCATCTTTTCTTCCCCCTGTCAACCTATGAAACCTACTGTCTTTAGGACCACTGTAATGCTTCTAGCTTGTCTACTGTAGGGGGGGAAAGAGGGAAGAATTTTGAATCCACAGGTGCTTCTTATCCTTATGAGAGCCGAAGCCATTGAAGAGTTGTTTTGGCTGACTGAAGTTTCTTCTCATAACAAATGCTGGACGATTTATTGGACAATGTGACCTGAACTGTCATAGAGGAGAGAGAAAGTTTAACTCTTTTAATTATCTGTTTCCCCGCTCTATTCTCAGAGCTAGTTTCCTTTCTATCTTAACAGTTTGCTAATGCCTAATAACATTTACATTAGAGAATGAAATGTCTCTGGTATTTTGCTTCTTTGGGCTCCTCAGCCAGAACTTCCCTCTTTTCTACCCCTTTTAATCAGATTGGTTAGTCAATCTTTTATGGCAGGCATTTTTCTAATCTCTCTGAAATAGTCCGCCCTTCCAATCTCTCTCTCTCTCTCTTTTTTTTTTTTAAATCTTCTTTGGATATTTCAGTTTGTCTAGTGCCTTTTCTTTCACTTTTGCCAGAATTATTGAATAAGTCTTTCTTAATTTTTCCCTGATCTTTCAGCAAATTATTTCACTAACATAGTCCAATTGTGGTGCCATATAGATCATTCTACAGAGATAGGGCTGACTGCAGTTGTTAATGATTTTCCCGTGACCAAAGCTAACAACCTTAACTCAGTATTGGTGATGTTGTAACAGTCAGCAGCATTTGACTTCCTTAATCATTAAGCACACTTGTCTTTCTTGAGTTCTTTTGGTATTAAGGTCATGGTTGTTTTCAGTCATTTCAACCTGAATTTTTAAAGTTGTACAAAAGCATTTTTGTTCTGATATAAGTTAGAAATTAGTTAATTCATTTCTATTTCTATTAAAATTTTATTTAGAGTCTCTTTTAGGGGAGAAGGGCAGCATAAAGATTTAATAAATGGACAGATTAAAAAAGTATAGTAAAATAAATAAATAAATGTTTCCACACAATTACATTTTATCTATGTGTATTTTGTAGTCCTGGACATTTCTATTCACTTTGTATGCATTGTCTTTGGTTCAGTGGATGAAGATGTTCACTATAAATATTTGGGCATCCTTCAAACTGACAACATCAAACACACTGAAGTCAAGAAGGTTAGAAATGAACCCATCACTACAGTAAAAAAGATCTTAAAGTCCAAATTCAGAGGAGGCAATGAATACTGGGCAGTTTCAATACTTAGATACACAGCTAAAAGAGTAGACTGGACTCAAGTGGAACTAAAAGCCCTGGATAAATAGACCAGAAAAGTTATGATAATGAATCATAGTCTTTGTTTTCAGACTCACTAAGAAAAATAGGTGAGCTTGGAAAATGTTGCAAGTACACCAGACAACTGAAGAATGAAAAAGGCCATTGGAAAAATACCTAAAGGATGATGAAGAATATGCATTGAAGTATCTCATGAAGGCTTACTAAATACTGGAGAGACCAAAATGGCCCACAGAACTAAATAAAAAAATGAAAACAGATATGGGTAAGCAAAGTATTACATGGCCAGTAGATACAGACAAACAAACAAAATAGTAGGCAAAACTACAAGACCCGCCAATGGCTAAGAGCAGAAAAGCTGAAGGAAGAGATAGAGGGGCTTATTCTGGCTGCACAATACTAAACCTTAAGAACAAATGCATACAAAGCCAATATTGAGAAAACAGCAATGGACAGCAAGTGCTGCCACTGCAAATAAGCTGAAGAAAAAATGGACCACATACTTATGGTAGTTGCTGCAAGACGTTTGCACAGACGGGCTACAAACAATGGCATGACAAAGTAGCAACAACAGTGCATTGGAATATCTGCAAGAAATACCATTTGCCTGCAAGCAAGAACTGGTGGGACCATAAAATAGACAAAATAATAGAAAATGAAGAAGCTAAAGTGCTCTGAGACACACTCTCTCTGTCAACTGCAATTGAATAGCTTACTTTTTTTGTTGTTACCTTAAACCATCAAACAATAAGCCTATCCCAGGTTTCTTGGGAAAGACTCAAGTGGTCAATAAAAATGCCAAATCCAGCTGACTATGTGACCAACAAAAATAATAATCTGAAACATGAAGTGATGAAGCAGCTAGTTGAGGTTTTAGTGGTTTATCATCTATATTATTTAATTGTTTGCTGTCAGGACTTCCTGAAGTTGCTTAGAGTTTGTATGGCTCTGGATTTACTTAGTCCCATATCTCCTTTTCACCAGTCTTAATGTTGCTTAGGTCTCCATAAGCAATAAGGGCTTAAGTTGTTGTTGATGATGTTTAAGATACTGTACATAGAAATACATATTAATTTGAATAATTTTATTATGCTTCATGCTCCTTAACATTAAGTTCAATTGTGTAGCCAATTTAATACGTATTTCCATCTGACAGAATAGTTACCTCAGATTTTATAGCCTCCTCCTAGCTAATACTTATTTTTTTGGAATGGAATGCATTGAACTTTTTCCTAAAGTTTGATTTCATGAAATTTAAAAATGCACTTATAATTCACCTTTTATGAGGTTGGATGATGCCACTTAAACTGTGGCAGTGCTATCACTAGATGATGATTACCACATTATTGTTAGCTTTGTATTGTAATTTCTATTGTTATAGTAGTAGACCTAGGTATTATGCACACTAAATAAAATTACTGCCACTATTACTATTACTAAACACACTCCCTGAATATTTATTCGGAGAACAGTTAAGTCTCTGTTGCTTTTGCTGTACCAGTTTGAAAACTCCTGCGGTTTTCTTAGCAAAGTAGGAGTTCATATGATGTGACCAGAATCAAATATTGATTTCCTTGAAATTTTGTGATTTCCTCAGTTTTGTTTATGAGGGATCCAAAAAGATAATCCCTCTGCCATAAAAAAAGCAAAACCAAAACCAAAACAAAGCAAAACTCACAATCAAACTAATTATGTTGTGTTTTGGTAACAGAGAAGCCAGGGTAGAAAAGTTGGGTGAGGAAATGAGTTATTTCAAACACTTTCATGGAAGAATGGTGAGCTGTAAATAATCTATTGATTACATTCTCATCTCTACCCTTTGTTAATTCTAGCATCCTGAGCTCAAATGTTCAGGACCTTTGGTGAAATGGTGAAAAGCAATTGTTTTGTTCCACACTGATTTCTCCTCTTACTTCCAACTTTCCAGTTCTTTCCCTAAAATATTTTCTTTTCCATTTCAAAGCCATTTTATTATTTTGATTATGATCTTACCTTTCCTGAGGTTTCACATGGTGATCTAGACAAATAAATATTATTCCTTATGGATGCCATTTTTGTATGCAAGAACTGGTCTGGTCGCCATATGTAAAGCTTTGTTTAGGGTTCCTGCTTTTGTTAATCTGTGTTGTGGAGACTTAGTTGAATAGATTTCATTTTTGTTCCTCGTTTGTCTGCTACTCCTCAACCTACATGTTGATTCTAATTATTATATTAAGTTTCATTGCCTTTTCCTTTCCATCTGCGAATCAGCAATTCATTATAATAATTATACTTATTATTTCTGTGTTCCCCCCCCCCCTTATACATTTTGTGGTTGTTTTATATACTTTGCAGGCACAGATTTGTTTTTTTTAAATTACACACACATACTTAGAGCTGAAACCGTTGTGTAATAGTGGAAAACTAAGTAGTATACCCTGGACAGCTGTTTGCTAGAATTGCCAGTAACCATCTGAGGTCTCTCACAAAAAAGCTATGATGTTCAATCAGAGTTTTCAGGCAGGAGCTATTGGGAACTCTTAAAGATGATATTAATAACAGACAGACAGTTTGTAAAATTGGATACAACTCACTTAACGACTTTCAGAAGTCCTTGCCACACCCCTGGCTCCAACAAGAAACAAGCCGTTGAGTTCACAGGTGGTTGGTTTATTCTGGCATGCAGTATCCAAAGAAACAGCAAACAAAATTAGCACTGGGAGCAATCGCCTCCCAGTGCTCTAAATGCATGCCTTCCGACCGGCCCCACCCCCCACCCGCCTAGCCAGCAGCCGGTAAGAGCAGCCAGGCTGGGACACAAGGTGAGCTTCTGGCTTTCTGCCGCTTTTTCATGCCGACCAGCTGTTTGGCGGGATGGCCACGAAGCTGATGGCCATGTAGCTGTGCTCTGCAGGGTCCCCCTTCCAGCATCCAGATAACAGGGGAGGGGAGGGGCTTTTGCTGCCATCTCTGTTGTTGGTCTCGTCCGCTGCTTCTGGATGCCTCCATCAGATGGTCTTGTCCCCTCCTCCCATCTCCTGTTAATGGCAAGCCCACAGAGGCTTGACAACGACTTTGCTTAATAACAGAAATTCAATTCCTAATTCTGGTTGAGAATTACCTATACCTCTAATATCTTTGCTAAACACCTTACTTTTCTATTTTTGTAGAAAATGTTTTCTTGATTGTTTCAAGCCAGGATTGGAAAGCTCATCAGCTTCACAGGTGGATAAACAATTGGATCTTCATGCCTGTGGTATTGGTGCAAATGAGAAATTGGACAGGAATTTTATATATGCTGCTCTCATACCCTTGAAAGAAGGGCAAAATAAAGCAAAAGACTAAGTAACTGAAATAAAAAGTACAAGTTGATTCAATTCATCTCCTAGTGTGTATATAGGGAATTCTTCTCTGCCCTCTTTTTTTCTTTTTTCAAGAGCAGGTATTGTATTTTAATTAGGCCTGCACAAAAATTGTCCATTTCATTTTTCAGATTGGACAGTAGCTTTTGCAAAAGCCACCTTTCCTTTTTCAATATTTTTCAGATTTACTCAACCCAATTCAAAGCTACTATTTTTAACTGCTTTCTTGCTTTATCCCAGACCAAATAAAATAATATACTCTGCTATTAGATCTGTTTACATGGCAAATGCATGGAGATATGAAATTTGATTCACATAGATAGTCTTAAGAATTGCGACCACTGATTGCTCTTTGTAAACTTTCATTGAAAAAGTGTCCCCCTTTACTACTACAGTAGTTGCATTGAGGTAAATTTAGTAAAGTTAGGTAGTAGGTAGGTTAAGATTTTATTATTGAACTTTTTTTTCATTGGGATTGTAAATATATTATGGCATATATTAATTTTATTTTTTGATGCGATTTTAACTGTTGGTTTTTTATTTGCTAACATTTATTGTGTCTGTATCACATCCCACAGGGAAGCATATTATAATGAAATATTTGTTTGTTGGTAACTGGAGTTTTGGATGTGACCAGATAGACTTAGATTTCTTTGCCACAAAACTCTGTAAATATTTTTGGTAACAAAACCCAGCATGATTTGTACAATACAATAGGATAATATCCACGCCTTTATTTTTTTGAAGAAAGGGTGAGATTAACAAAATATGTTAGGTAGATAAATTCTGCATACATGGACCACCAAGCTAAAAATAATTAATATGACTATATGCATTGTGCAATACAGATATTTGGAATTTCATATCTGGGATTCAGATCCAGCTGATTTATTTGAATGAAACACACATAATTATGGTGAGAAATGAGCATTCTTTGATCTAAAATATAAAAATGAAGAAACACTCTTAATTATTTTCACTCCTTTTTAGGTGCATAGTGTAATTACCATGATGTGTTTTTCACAACTAATTAGAAAATAGTAGCATCAACCTAATTGGGTGAAGTTGCACCTCAAAAGGACCAGAAAGTCATTGTATCATCCCTATAGATTTACATGTGCTGTGTACAGAATAAAATGTCAAGTATTGTGAATATTGGCTTGTTGGGTTTGTTTTGTTTGGCACAACACAGGAGAACAAACCCATCAAGATAAGATTCAGCATTTAAAAGACAAAGGCCACTCTTTGAAGACAGCAATCTCCATATTTTGGACAGAGAGGACTGCTGGTTTGAAAGTGGGATCAAAGAGGCCATCTATGTCAAAATTGAACAGCCCTCTTTCAACACAGGAGAGGGATATGACATCATCTATCTCCAGTCTACAACACAGTCCTTTCAGCAGTTCCAAGAAGCTCCAGCCCCAGTTGCACCACTCAGGTGATCCTGAGGACACAGATAAACCTCCAAATGGTCTCAATGATTCTCTAAAAGAATGCAAATGACCAGCTGTCTGCAAAAGGAATATAAATCCTTCCATTCCCCACCATCCAGTCAGAGCTGAAGAAGCTTCTTGGATGAGAAGCGAAATGTTTTCAAATAAAAACAAGAAAGTCCATTTGCCTCTCGAAAAAGCACCTTTGGGACCTAATACAATAATTTTTGTCTAATTTGTCATGACATGGTGACTAATAATTTGGTTTCATTCCACACTATCTCTATCACACAAAAAGCCTCTTCCATTCTATCTGTTCAGTCATCCTATTCATCCAGCATGATGCATGAAGGGTTGATGCATTAAAGCATGTATGAAGGGTTGATGCATTAAAATTTCTTCTCTTTACAACAGAGATATATGATATATACCCATCCAATTGTAGAATTGATGGATTTGTTTATTATTTTTTTCTCATTTGGGGTATTTGGTGCCAACAGTATAAATCTAGTGCTTCTCTGCTTCTGAACTGCCATGATATAAGAAACTAACATTTAACTTTTGTTAAAAAGACAAACCCCAAAATTTTAATTGCAAAGACAGAGTGTGAAGTCATTTGAATTAAAATACTTGTTTCATTTTTTGTTCCTTGTTTAAATAATTCTTAACATAGCACTATCAACTTGGCACATTAAATGTCAGCCTTTTTTTAAAAAAATGGATCTTTATTTTGAAAGGGTTTCTATAAACAATTAAGAAGCTTCACACTGCCATTTTTAAGATTATATTCTTGACTATTCTAATCTGTCAACAAATACTCAACAAAACATTTTCCTAATTTACTTGTGAAGGGATTGGCTATTTATATACTTGAGGTATGTAGCAATTCAGGTTTAATAAATCTTATTTTAATCCATTCATTTGTGAAAGGATTATTGCTATCTTGCTCTAGATACATTCTGTGGACAAAACAGGGTGTATATAATCTGTGTGGTCTATAAAATGTGAAAAAATACATGTAAATTTTTTCTCTCATTCTCAATTTCCTAGACCTCAGTGCCAACCAACAAAATTGACTAGTGGGAGATTTAAGGCTGATAAAAGCAAAGGTTTTACTTGTCACATAACTGAATGTTAGTACTCCATGCAATATGCAGTGACATCAATTCAGAAAGATCTAAAGGGATATTAGACAACTATATGGAGGAACAAGGATATATGGATGCTAATCATGATGACAAAATATTATTTCCAGGATCAGAATAGCAAAGTCTATATTTACTAGAGAAAAATATTGATAGAAAAGTATCATTCTAATTTCCTGCTGATAGACATCTTATAAGGTTCTTGTCAGTTACTTTAGAACTAAGATATTAGACCAGATAAAAACCTTGGACTGACTCTAAACCACTAATCAGTCTGTATATACAAGATGCAACAGTGGCCTGGAGAATTTGGATACAAATTCCAGATCATTTCAAAAAATTGTCACTGAATTTTGAATGTGATGGATGGAATGAAGTTTAAGTACATGGAGAGTAAGAATATTATCTTCATTTAATTGATTCATATTAAGCTCATCACAGTTAATTCCAAACAGAATGAAATCAAATTACTTTTAATCCTGGCTTACCTATTTTGTAAAATACAAAATACTGCACATCGCTCCAATGCTCCAATCGCTCTTGCTCCAAGAAAGGATAAGCAACTGTATCATAGATATGTTGAATCAGTGTCAGAAAAGCATCCATTCTGGCTGTGACATTATTCCCTATCCAGAAAATATAGTCCTTGCAAGGCATGGAATGTCTGCCAGGCTACATGCCCATGGGCAGATTAAATTTGAAATGTTAGGACATTTAAAGCATATTCTTTAAAATGCCTCATTGCCAACAAGACAAAATGCTGGTAATGTGCCTTAAAAACTATTTTTGATGTACAGCTGTTTAAATAAATTGGGTTTAAGAGGAATGACCTGTGGGAACATTTATAGTTAAGCTTTCTCTTCTTCCGATAAGAAAACAGCCTTTTGTTTTTCAAGTGGCTTCAAAGTGTTTGCTGGGGAAAAAAAAAGGGGGGGGGGGTCAGGATAGCAAAGACAATCAGTGGCCATGCACACACAGAGGAAAAGGTCTCCTCTCTGAGATAAAATTTGCCCTTAAAAACAGATTATAGATTTCAGGGAGGTTTAGCTCAGTTGAGTACACAAAGAATGATGAAGATCTTTGACTTCTGGAAATAAGTAGAACAAAATGCTAGGAAATACTTGGAATACTGCAACCACTTTGATCACCGTGGTATAAAAAAGATGCTGAGACTCTAGAAAAAGTGCAGAGAACAGTAGCAAAGATGAGTAAAGGACTAGAGGCTAAACTGTATGAACTGTTGTGGGAACTGGTTATGTCCACTGTAAAAAGAGATGGACTAGGGGGTGACATGATAGTAATCTTCCAATATTTGAGGGGCTCTCCTAGGCATATGAGGGTAGGACAAGAAGTAACAGATGTCAATCTAGAACTAAGAAGAAATTTCCTGACAGAACAATTAATCATTGGAATAGCTTGCCTTCAGAAGTTGTGGATGCTCTATCACTGGAGGTTTTTAAGAAGATATTGGACAGCCATTTGTTTGGAATGGTATAGGGTTTCCTGCTTAAGCACTGGGTTGGACTATAAGACCTCCAAAATACCTTCTGACTCTGTTATTCTGTAATTCTGGAAACAAGAGAAAGAGCTACAGATGGGACAACCAGCATGTAAAAGATGTCTCAGACTATAGAAGGGGAAGTAGTGGCTGGGAAATAGTTCAGAAGGAACCCTCATTAGTTTTCTGGAGAGTAAAAGGAAAGGAAGGAAGAAATAGTTTCAGCCTTGCAAGATTCTTTAATGTAACCTTACAATAAAGATAGAGATTCTCCTGTTTGTTGTCTGAATTGTCTCACAGGGCAAATAGTGTGTGTGTATACAGATGCATGCAGACACACACACATACATTCATGCCTGAATACATATATTAGATATTCTCCTGTTTTAAGCTTTTTCATTTCAAGTGTTAGTGTTGAATCCATAGTCCAGAGACAGGTAACAACTTGTCTAAGATCATTCAGCAAATTTTAACACTCAGTTGGGGATTAAAGTTCTTCTGATCTAATCTTATCACAGTTGTAAAATATTTGAAGGAGGGAATAAAAATCATAAATTCCTTATTACAAAGAAAAAGATATCCCCAAAGAAGGCAAAGAGCAGCATGTTATTTCAATCTTCTTTGGCACTTCCACAGCAAAGCAGCTGCAGACACCTTCCAACCTTCTGTCTACAAGACATACAGAGAAGTGACCTTCTCTAAAGAAGCCTTGCTGGCAATTTCCATCTGTAGAAAAGAAGAAAAAAACCCCCACATGCCAGAGCATCTTGAGATAGAGAATGGAGTTCAACATTTTTTGCACTTGCCTATAATAGAATAAAAGGGATGATAAAGAGAGAAAATGAAATTAGCTAAAATATTTGTGTGATACCTTATTTGTAGTCTGCCTATAAATTCTGTATTGGATTCCTTAGACAAACATTTATTAATCTTTTCTGCAGAAATTAAATGATCACAGGCAGGTATTTTTTTACATGTATATGCTGTTTATTGCCACAGTAAAAAGACACTTCTTAAGGTCTGCAGCTAATCTATATTGTATTTTTCCCTATTCTATAGTTAAAGGAGCCTTACTTGGTCTACTCTGTACAAACACACACACATACACATAGATACTTGGGGACTGTAACTTACAGAATTTCCACACTGAATCTCAAATAGAGTAGGAATGACTGATTTGTAAATGACTGGTTTACAATCTTAGAATGGGAATACATCTCGGGAAGCTAAGATTTGAATCCCTTGAAAGGTTGAAAATGGTCAAGATTTTTTTTAGATCAATTAATATTGAATATAAATTTTCTCAATCTTGTGTACCCCAGAGATGTCAGACTGGAAGTCATCTGGAGGGAGATAGCTAGGTGGTAAAGAATTAGAGAAGAATGATATAACCACTGGCACCAGTGAAATGATTTTATGGTAAAACCCAGAAATTTGAAACTAATACAGAGTATCAAGTTGAAATCTTCATCATTTTGCCTGATATTTAGAAGAACAATTTTGTTCAGTAAATTCTCTCAGGTCAGGATCAGAAATGGCAGGATTGCTACCATTTTTCAACCTTTCAAGGGATTCAAATCTTAGCTTCTCAAGATATAGTGTATCTTGATTAGGTAAAATTGTCTTTCATGGTTACTGATCAGCTGATAAAAACAGTGAAACAACAATATATGAAAGATGAGAGAATATGTCGATGAAGATTCTCAGTTATCTAGGTAGAGTTGTCTGGAAATTGAGTCATGGCAAAGTCCAGTTAACTTCCAGACATGGAAAAATAGTGTTCTACCTTACGATCTAACTTTCCCCAACCTGGTGCCTTTCCATGAAATTGAACTAAAATTCTGGAATTTTCAGTTTTCCTAACTATTCTGGAAATTGTAACCAAAAGTTATCTGAAACTGTGAGGAAAACTGCTTTAAGGACTTACTAAAGCAGTCCCAATTATCAATTAATTGCAAAATGTGTCATAATTTTTTGGCCACTACTTAATAAATAAATGGGTTTATGGTTCTCACCATAAGTCATAACAATGCACCTTAGCATAAAATACTATAAAGCAAAATAACAAGAAAAGTGCTAAATATAAGTTTGGATCAAGAGAAAACCAGGGTTATAATTAATAACATAAACATTTCTTTCTACATTTAAATGACAACAAAGCAAAACTAACAATCTGACTACTAACAATTAGAAACATGCTTTCAAGGAAATAATTCAGTTATTCAAGATCTGAGCCCTTGAGTTCACCTACAATCAATAATAATCAATAATAACAAAAAAAGCTTCTTTCAACATGTAAAAAACAAGAAAAAAGTGAAGGAAATGATTGGTCCATTAGTGGGTGAAAGTGGCAAGATGGTGACAAGCAATAGGGAGAAAGCAGAATTATTTAACTCATTTTTTGCATCTATCTTTACACAAAGGGAAAAAACAGACCAACCTACCAAAAATAGTGCCATAAAAAAACAGAATAGAAACACAAGTTAAGATAGGCAAGAAAACAGTAAGTGAGCACCTGTCCAGCCTAGATGAGTTCAAATCACCAGGACCAGATGGATTACACCCCATGGTTCTCAAGGAACTGGCAGATGTGATCTCAGAACCATTGAACTATATTTTTCAAAGATCCTGGAGCACTGGGGAACTACCGGAGGACTGGAAAAGAGCTGATGTAGTTCCCATCTTCAAAAAAGGAAAAAAAATGGACCCAGGAAATTACAGACCTATCAGCGTGACCTCAATCCTGGAAAAGATAATCAAACAACAAATCAGCAAACACCTAGACGCAAACAAAGTCATTACTAAAAGCCAACACGGGTTTGTCAAAAACAGATCATGCCAGACAAATCTTATTGCATTCTTTGACCAAGTGACAAAATTAGTGGATCAGAGGAATGCTGTGGATATAATTTACTTGGACTTCAGTAAGGCATTTGATAAAGTTGATCACAACCTACTACTTGATAAGATGTGGGATAGACAGCATCACCACCAGATGGATCCATGGTGTGTGATCCTCAATGGAACCGCATCTACATGGAGGGAAATGTGTAGTGGGGTGCCCGAGGGCTCTGTTCTGGGCCCAGTGCTCTTCAACCTCTTCATCAACGATTTGGATGAGGGGATAGATGGGGAATTCATCAAATTTGCAGATGACACCAAGCTGGCAGGAATAGCCAACACTCCAGAAGACAGGCTTAAGATACAGGAGGATCTGGACAGACTTGAACACTGGGCGCTATCTAACAAAATGAAATTCAATGGTGAAAAAGTAAGATTCTACATTTAGGCAAGAAAAACTAAATGTATAGGTATAGTATAGGGGGTACCTTGCTCAATAGTAGTAACTGTGAGAGGGACCTCGGAGTCCTAGTGGACAATCACTTAAATATGAGCCAGCAGTGTGCTGCAGTTGCCAAAAAGCCAACACAGTGCTAGGCTGCATTAACAGAGGGATAGAATCAAGATCACGTGAAGTATTAATAACACTTTACAATGCCTTGGTAAGGCCACACTTAGAATACTGCATCCAGTTTTGGTCACCATGATGTAAAAAAGATGTTGAGACTCTAGAAAGAGTACAGAGAAGAGTAACAAAGATGATTAGGGGACTGGAGGCTAAAGCATATAAGGAACGGCTGCTGGAATTGGGTATGTCTAGTTTAATGAAGAGAAGGACAAGCAGGGACATGATAGCAGTGTTCCAGTATCTCAGGGGCTGCCACAAAGAAGAGGGAGTGAAGCTATTTTCCAAAGCGCCTGAGGGCAGGACAAGAAGCAACGGGTGGAAACTAACCCAAGAGAGAAGCAACCTAGAATTAAGGAGAAACTTCCTGACAGTGAGAACAATTAACCAGTGGAACAACCTGCCTCCAGAGGTGGTGAATGCTCCAACACTGAAAGTTTTTAAGAAGAGACTGGACGGCCATTTGTCTGAAATGGTATAGGGTTTCCTGCCTGAGCAGGGGGTTGGACCAGATGACCTCCAAGGTCCCTTCCAACTTTATTATTTGGCCCTGACCTCATCATAAATGGCATGACATCCATTTAGTGGCTTGTTGTTAAATGGAAATGTGGCCTATGCATGCTTTACCTTTATAAATAAGTACAATCCTTGAAAGAATAAGAACAATACATCTGGCTAGCAACATGAAAGGGCTTGGATTTAAGTGAAAGTGGATTTCATAAATATCCTGGAGGAGATACAGTCACACTTTTCATATATATTTAAGATTAATAATGCATACAAATTAAATATCTGTCCTAAACTGTTTTCCAATTTGCCCCCCAAGTTATCATCCTCTATGAAAGAAATTTCCAGTTTTCTATCTCATACAAAAATGTTTCAACATATTGAAGTAATGACTTCAATGGTTGGGCCATGCTTTCTGGGGAAATTAAGTTGTATAATCAGATGTAGGCTATACCTACTATATTTTCTGGGAAACTTCTCAAGAAAATAAACCACTCAAAAATTAGATTGTAACCCTTTAAAAAAAATCAAAGATAGTGGTATTTGCTCTAAACCCTCCCTATAATTTTCTCTTTCCTAAGACAGCTGACCTTTGCAACATTAATGTGAGCAACTATGACCTAATGAGACCTAGTTTAGCCAGAAACATTTCCTGCAGGTTGATGACCATTTCACTTAATAATGACCCCTAGGAAAATTTCATTCCCATACAGCCCAGCAAGAACCCTGTTAAACCCAGTCTATTCTGTTTTACTAATTTGTTATTTTTATCATCTGACTATAATAATAAGCAAATCCAGCATGCTTTCAAAAAGTCAAGACATGGATTTAAGTCCCCAGCACTTTCTCCAGAAGGCAAAAAGAAAATTCAAAATGACTTTTCATAAGTTAGACCAATAGAATTGAATACAAATAGGTAAAAGAAACCAAATTTACTATGCAGGAGGGGAAAACATATCTGGACAATGATACATTTAACAATTGTAGCTGATCACCAGCAGAACATGAACCAACAGAATATATTTCTATTAATTGCCCAAAGAAACGTTTAGCTTTATCAATAGGAATTTAATTAGTGAGATTATTCAAAAGGATATTGATTATTTATATAAAGACTAGAAATAGAAATAGGAATGGAATGCAAGAATAGAATAGAATAGAATAGAATAGAATAGAATAGAATAGAATAGAATAGAATAGAATAGAATAGAATTTATGTTATTTCTCAACATTTGACATCTCTCTTGGTGTTTTGGTTTTTTTAACAAAAGGAGAAACCAACATTGTTGCATCAGTCCTCATTTCTTAAATTATTTTTTATTGCACACATTCCTAGCCTGTTCATTTTTTCTGTTTAATTTTAATATTATTTCACTTTATCAACAAGTTATATATATACACTATATGCATTATAATTAATGTGTTTAATGTAATTTGTTATAATGCCAGCTACGAAGGCTATGATATTTAAGATTGTTTCAGGTTTTTGTTTGTTAATAATCAACATCAATGCAAACTATATGGCAAAATGCTATTTTAGCATATAATAAAATTTGAAGATTCTTCATAATTTTTTTTATGAAACCATGTAATTCTTACTTCTCTACTTAAACCATTCTTGTTTATACTTTAAAATATTTGCTATTAATTTGATTCCATAAATAGATCTGGTACTTGGTTGTTTGCCTTTCATGCTTGCATTAATGTACAACAAATTATAAAAGGCTTCAGTTATATAAATGTATTTTTAATTTTTCATCTTATTAAGCTATTGTACTTATGACCACAACTGAGCCCAACATTTCTGTTGTTAAGTGAGACAGTTGTTAAGTGAACTTTGGTCCATTTTACATTTCTTGCCACAGTTGTTAAATGAATCATGACAGTTAAGTTAGTAACACGGTTGTAAAGTGAATCAGGGTTCCCCATTGACTTTGCTTGTCAGGAATTTGCAAAAGGTGATCACATGATCCTGGGACAGTGCAACAGTCATAAATACGAGTCAGTTGCCAAGCATCTGAATTTTGATCATGTGTCCATGGGGATCCTGCAATAGTCATAAGTGTGAAAGTGGTCATAAGTCACTTTTTTCAGTGCTGTTGTAACTTTAAACAGTCACTAAATGAACTGTTTTAAGTCGAGGACTACCTATATTAACTATTAAAACAAGCTATTTTCCAAATCTACATATTTTCTAATGACAAATTATTTTCATCCTGATTGCTCTCAACAGTGACAAATACTAGATTTTGATACAATAACTGCTTAATGTAGATAGATTAAGGTCTTGTATTTGTTATTGCTTTGTATTGTGATTTGATTACACATTTGTATAACCAAATTTAAATCTTGTCAAACTTTGGACATGCTCCACCACATGTGAAATAAGTGTTCTCTACTAAAACAGCTTCTTGCAAATTGGTTATAATTCTTTCTTACTGTGATTTTATTTCACTGTGGTTTAAATGATGTCTGACTATAAGCTTTAAGTCAGTTCTTTTGTCTGTGGCCAACACAACTTTCCTCTTCTTCCAATCTTTCTGTCATCTAGAATTTAGTATCTCTAAAATATAAGCAATAAAATAATTAGGATAAAATATTTTTAGTTTTGCTAATATGAATTACCGGTAGCTCTTGTTTATTTTATACTCCTGTCACAGTCTGCCTAAAAGATGAAATGACATGCAGTTTCCTAATTTAAATTTGCTTATAATAATTCTAGTTTTACAAAACATATTCAATTGTGGATATCTGAACAGTGGATTTAAAATGTAAAAATACTGAGCTTACAATATAATCATCTATTAAGATGTATGTATCTTCTTGGCACTAATTAAGAAAAATGTTAAGTTTATTTTTCAGTAGGTCTAAATTTACCATGTTCTGTATAATAACATGCCTTTTAAAAATGTCTTGATAGTTTTGAATATTTGTGTTGAAGTCTTACCTCTATAATTAATGTGAGAAAGTCCCTCATATTGTGGTGGGGAGCACAATAATCTGCATAATAAATTTCATAAAGATAAGGAATTAGTCATTTTATTTAAAAAAAACCCCAACTAACATTATTTAACAGAAATTTCAAAATCAGAATACTAAGAATTTACATTAAGAGTAATTGCTATGTATGGAATTATAATTTAAAATGGTTTCTACAATGAATTAAATACTGTGTCAGGTTTATTTTGGATATTGAGGCATGCTCTCTTAATTACCCTTCCTGATATTATGTCAATCCCTTGGTAGAGAGATGGGCATCATACAAGTTTTATAAATAAAACAAGTCCCCTGTAGCTCTTGAATGAAAACAAATACATTGATGTGCTTCTTGGCCATAAAAGGTTATCTACTACTCTTCTGTGGCTTGTGAAATAGCAGCACATACCACTAAACAGCTTATTTCATATACATTAATTATCCTTTTACACTTTCCACTCTCCAGTTGGCTGCTAATCTGTTGCCTACAAATTTCAGTTGATCACAGTGACTGGAAATGAACAACCAGCTGATTTTTGAAAAAAAAATGTCCATGTGGATCACTGGCAATTAATATGCAGATAGGCAGCATAATTTACTTAAGACAAGAAGGCAAACCTGGGGAAAAAATCATGTTGGCATGAATCTGAAGGATTCCAATAGTTTTCCCCTTTTGTTTGGATGGGAGACTGGAAGCCTGGTCAGCCATGCCATGCACAATTAAGAAATAAAGATACTTCCATTTCTTGATTCATTAGGGCTTCAAAGATAACAGAATTGGAAGGGAACTTGGAGGTCTTCTAGTCGAACCCCTGGCTCCGTGATTCCTCCTCCTCCCCCTCCCAGTTCAGAAGAAGAGTAGGAAGACATAATGTGAAAGCATTTTTCTTGCTGTATAAGAAAGATACAATCATAATCACACTTTAGGAGAGATTTGGAATAACAAAGTTTGGCAATATTTTCTTGCGGTAGCATTAATATTAACATATCTTACTGGATATATATTGAGAATTATGGGCAGAATAGGATATGAATCTGCATATAAAAAGGAATGCAGCAGAATTTTATGAACATATTTTTTTCCAACCTGCTAAGCACATCTCTTTTACACAGTGCTTTTTTTCTAAAAAAAAAAAAAAAAAAAGGTGCCGGAACTCACACACGTCATACAACCCGCCTTGCCTACCCTATAAGGTTCCATCCAAAAAAGGTGCCGGAACTCCGTTCTGGGCGTTCTATGAGAAAAACAGCCCTGCTTTTACACTATTATTTTTGTCTGAAGTTCTTGAAAATCAGCATGGGACTTGGAGACATTCTTTTCTTTTTTTCTTTTTGCTGTATTTATATCTCACACTTACTTTGAGATATTCCATTTCTTTTGTCTTCACAGCTTTGTTGAGCAACTCTGCTTTTAAACTGCAGTTATGGTGTACAAATTCTAGAAATGAAGCCATTTCAGTCTATTTGCAACAAAACAAACAAAACAATTCTGTGATCCAGATGTTTTGTGGCATCTACATGTTTACCCATAGCACAAATACTTAAATCATGTAAGCATATAAAGAGGATAGTAGGAGAAAAGAAACTTTTGAAATTTTATCAAAGATCCAGAAATCCCAAAAGGAACGTACAATGTATTTTGTAAAGCTCTGCCTAATGTGGTCTCAAATGCCAATTGCTTTTCTATACCTATAAATTATCTGGCATACTTATAAGAAAATGAAGTTATTATTGCAGTTTTAGCTTTCTCACAAAGTCCTTTATTGGGCAAAATATTTAACTGGATTAGAAGTTCCTGTACATATTATTAGCAAATAGGGGATTAACACCTAAAGTTTATACAGAAGTAGCAAACAATATTCTGGTACTTGAGGGAGAAATAGCATTAAAAAAACCCTGTTTAAATCAATTTTCTCAAATTAGGCAACTTTAAGATATGCTGATGTCTTTGGGAGTTTATGACAGATAATACTGCTAAAATCCTTCCTTCCTTCCTTCCTTCCTTCCTTCCTTCCTTCCTTCCTTCCTTCCTTCCTTCCATCATATCTAATGAGGTCAGAACCAAATATTTCTGGGCTGTAATATTTTAACTATGAAAAATATTCATTTCTCTAAAATAGAATATGATAGAACTATGCAATGACATTGAAGATCACAAATTTATGCTTAGATATTAGGTTGCTGTATTTGATCTGCAAAGTGCAGCTGACCATTAGATAGAGATATCCCATTGCTGCCAGCTATTGATCATCCTGATTTTACAGCCCAGTTTCAAATACATTGTTCACAAAAGTTATTTTAAAATTAATTATATCTGATCAGAGAAATACGGGGGAGGGAGGGACGGACATATTTGTGCTACCTGAGTTTTTTTAGTGATAGAGAACATAATTAATAGCAATAATAGCCCAGATCTTTCCTATTTGCAACTATAATTATTGTCTATTGTCTTTTAAAATACTTTGCTTTCTCATATGAAGCAACAATTTTCAACTCTGTGCAGGTTTGGATTCCTCCTTATTTGGAGAATACATGATTGCTTTGACTTGTATAACTATGTGTAGCTAGCTCTGCCTTGTGAATCTGATTGCATTCCTACACAGAAGCCTTAGGGAATCTCATAAGCAGAAGGAGTGACAATTCTCCTTGGTAAGTATTTTTCTTTGACAGTACTATTATATGTGTTATAGTGCTCTGGAAAATAGAAATCTTATTTTCAGATTCCTTTGCTGATATTCATAGACAGGTCTCTATTCTGCATCTGGAGAGTGTCAGAACCTGCATATAAGTCTTGGTTGGTGGGATGTGGGCAAATTGGATTAAAGATCTTAGCATGCATATAATAGAATGAGCATGCTGGGTAAAGCTGGAGTTTGGTTGTACATAATACAATACTGGACCGATCATTAGTAAAGAATGTTGCATGCGCATAGGAACAATAAAAGTAGGTATGTAGGCTTCTTGTTTATTTAAATGTATTGACCACCCAATTCTGGAGTTATGTGAAAGCCTTGATTGGCCAACAGGTAACAAAAATAATATCTATGGTCTAATTTGTCGATAATTGCAATGTAAAATGTGCAAATGATAAAGAATAGCAATAGTAGCTAGACTTATATATCACTTCACAGTGCTTTACAGCCCTCTCTAAGCAGTTTACAGAGTCATCATGTTGCCCTCAACAATCTGGGTCCTCATTTTACCAATTGTGGAAGGAAGGAAACTTGAGCCCATGAGACTCGAACTGCCAAACTGCTGACAGTCAGCAAAATTAGCTTGCAATACTGCATTCTAACCACTGAACCACCACACGCATATGAATTTAAAAAAGCTAAATGATCTATGTTCCACTTATATAAAATTGAAGAGGACCTAGAACAATGTAATGGAACTGGTTTCATCTGCTGGAGTGGAGTTACTCAACTGATTAATGATGTACCATCAAGCTGCTTTCAACTCCTAATGACAACATACATAGATTTTCTCCATGATGATCTATCTCTAACCTATTATTTCCCAATAATGCACTCATCACTATTGTAACTGAGTTCATCCAGCTTGTTCCTGGTTGTCATCAACTTCTCATTCCTCCCATCTTTCCCAGCATTACAGCTTTTTCCAGAGAGTTGGTTTTTTGCATGATGTGCCTAAAGTAGGATGGTGAGCCTGATTATTTGTGCCTTGAGTGAGAACTCTGGGTTGTTTTGTTTGATGATCCATCAGTTTATTTTCTTGGCTGTCCATGATATATTCAGGAGTCTGCTTCAACACCAATGTTTAAAGGCATCAATATTGTTCCTATCCTGCTTCTTTAAAGTCCAACTTTAAATAAGCAGGATCATATACTGTATGTTTAATTATGATCAAAGAGACTTATGAATTACTGTTACTTTTATTGTTATGGGTGCATAAGAAAATAGGAATCCATAGGTTAATGAAAGTTGTATTTCATGTTTCAGTGAACAGAAGACCAAAATGAGTTTTAAGGGAAAAATGTCAATGGTCTGAATGACTGATAATTGATGTGAATGGATAGATGCAAATAAAAATACAGAAATATAGATCATTTTGGAAAAAAATGAATGAAAAGATAACCAGTGAATATTTGCTTAGAAAAATGTGTGTTGGTTTCTGTTGGAAGATTTACTCATTAATCTATTCATATATAGTTCTATATACTAATAGTTCTAGTGTATTAGAATAGAGTGGAGCTGGAAGGGACCTTGGAGGTCTTCTAATCCAGCCCCCTGCTCAAGCAGGAGAACCTATACCATTTCAGACAAGTGACTGTCTAGTCTCTTCTTAAAAATTTCCAGTGAGGGAGTGCCCACGATTTCTGAGGGCAAACTGTTCCACTGGTTAATTGTCCACACTGTTAGGAAGTTCCTCCTTAATTCCAGGTTGCTTCTCTCTTTGATCAGTTTCCAACCATTGTTTCTTGTCCTACCCTCTGGTGCCTTGGAGAATAGTTTGACACCCTCTTGTTTGTGGCAGCTCTTCAAATACTAGAATACTGCTATCATGTCGTCCCTATTTCTTCTTTTCTTTAGACTAGCCAAACCCAAGTCCTGCAGCCGTTCTTCATATGTTTTAGTCTCCAGGCCTTTGATCATCTTAGTTGCTCTTCTCTGATTTTTTTCCAAACTCTCAACATCTTTTTTGTGATGTGGTGACCAAAATTGGTTTATGTTGCAAGAAATCTGCTTTAGTTTGGCAAGATTTCTATCTTTAGATGAAGAATAATAAAAGAAACTGTTTAGAAGACTCTTAACATACCTTTCTTGGTTTTTGGAGCCTGATAGGAAAGCAAGGCAGGAAAAGTAATCAGTGCAACACTAGGTTGAAGCTCCACCCATTTGTACATTCCTCCTCCTCCTCCTCCTCTTTGATCTCTCAGGAAACAATAAACACAATTAGATGAGCAAATTCCACTTTATTGTAAGACTACATTATATGAAGGTTCAAAAGCTGCATATATGAAGGTACAAACATCCCATCTGATTGATCAGGGAGGAACATCCTAAATTTCTTTCTCTGACAATTAAGCCATTGGGGGGGTTCTCCTTGCTCTTGTTGGATCATTCCCCAAGCAGCATTTTTTCCCTCATCTCCCAAGGTCATCCACACATATTCATTCTCATTCTCATTCTCATTCTCTCTCTCTCTCTCTCTCTCTCTCTCTCTCCCTCTCTCTCTCTCTCTCTCTCTCTCTCTCTCTCTCTCTCTCTCTCCCTCCCTCCCTCCCTCCCTCCCTCCCCTAACACATAATAAGCAGTCAAGGAAAAAACAAACCAAGACTAACTAATAAACATAATCATTTCATGGGCTCCTTCACACATAATTAGTGTATGTAGTAACACAATAAAAGATGCAGTCAGGAATGAATAGGTATTGAATAAATGTGGATTGAATGCACATTTTGTATTGGAACATGTTTAGGCTCTGGTTTTGTCACATTGAGAAAATGAATTAGGATTAAATTATGAAATAAGTATACAAAGAAAGAGTGTATAACTCAAAAGGAAAGGGAAAACTGTGAAATTCATAGCTAGATGAAGTTGATGAGGCTCTCAAAAAATAAGAGGTAAGAAATTTAATGAACAAAATTCAGACTATAAAGCCTTCATGGATATGGTAGAAGCACTGATGCTTTGAAATAGAAAGGAGTGATATGTTTAAAGGCATTGGTATAAATTGGGTTTAGATATATATTTTTCTTTTTTTTCACACCTTTAATATTTCTGTTTACTTTTCTGCACTAAGCATAATATTGTTTACCCCAAGAGGGAATGGTACAATGGATATGAACCTTTCTAATAATTTTTCAAAACCACCTCAAACATCCAAACTTTTTGTCTTGTGAATTTGATAAATTAATTAAGCACATTATTGAGAAAGCCTCAAAACATCCCCAATCAATGTCACCTGTGTAGTTCTATTTTAAGAACATAATATTGCTCCATGCAGGAATGCATTGCCAGGTATAAAACATTGGTGTACAAAAGGACTCAATCACATTCATACATTATGAATAGAAATCAATCTGATGCCCTTTTAATACTTTATCTTAAATATTTTAAGTGTTTTATTTTTATATCATTTTTGTGATGCAACATATGTTAGTTCCTTCTTATTTTGTTCCTTGCAAACATTTTTTCATACATTATTATAATTGACTTAGGATGGACTACCTTGCTTTTCTCTTTCCATTGCATTCCATGTGCATCTATTGTTACTTTCTACATATTAAAGGTCGAACATCTGCAGCAGAGGAAATCTTCACAGGTTTTAGAATTCTTTGTGTACAGAGTTAGCTCTCTTTGTGGAAGAAGACAAATAGCTAGAAGTTAGAAGTTCTCCATAGATATCACTACTTACCTTTTAGCAACATGATAGTTACAATAAACTCTTAGGTCAATATTAGTGATTATTATAAAAGAATAAATGATATATAGTTGAACAGTGGTTAAGGACACAAGCTAGAAACAAAGAGACTATGAATTCTAGTCCAGTGAAAACTGGCTGGATGATTTTGGGCGAGTAGCCTCCCAGGTTTACTATTG